>NC_142870.1:1612500-1787500 GCF_051225735.1 Oryctolagus cuniculus
CGGGGCTATCACGAGAAGAGAAAATGCACACCAGTGTCCCTCAGGGACGTAGACAAAAGCCTTCTGGGGCCGGCCCTGTGGTGTAGCAGGCAAAGCTGCCAGTGCTGGCATCCCACAGGGGTACCATTTCCTGTCCTGGCTGCCCCCTTTCCCATCCGGCTCCCTCTAACAGCCTGGGGAGAGCAGGGGAAGACGGCTCAAGTGCCTGGGCCCCTGCACCCACGCGGGAGACCCGGATGGAGCTCCTGGCGCCTGGCCTTGGCCTGGCCCAGTGCTATTGTGGCTCTCTGGGGAATGAACCAGCGGATGGAAGATCTCGATTTCTCTCTGTCTCTGTCTTTCTCCCTTTTACTTTGTAACTCTGCTTTTCAAAATAAATAAGTCTTTAAAACAATTCTGCATAAAGTTTCAAGTTGAACCCAACAACATATGAGGAAGATAAGATGAGGGTAGTTCCCAGAAAAACAGAATTAAAAGATAGATTTATTTGGGCTCGGAAAAGTTGGCGTCCATGGGGAGCTTTTTCATAATATGCCCTCCAGCCCAGTGCGGCGCCTGGCACACACGGCGTCCCAGCGATGGACGGAGCTCCCGCGCCCGGGAGCGCGGCAGAGCGTCCTCTCTCAGTCCGCTATTGTGGCGAAGTAGGGCAATTAGGGAGGAAAACGGGAGCATCAGGAGAAGAAAGGGAGGGACAGAGCTGTCTTTTGTTGCAGATGACAGGCTCATCCAGGCAGAAAATCTGACGGAATCGACAACAAAGGAGAAGCTGGCGGAACAAACGTGTGAGCTGAAGAGAGCTTCCGGACGGGACCAGTGCGCAGGCTCTGTCCGCCCTCCCACACTGCCCGGGCACCACTGCGGGACAGGGCCAGGGCACTGGCAGCGCAGCATCCCGCATGAGCGTTGGCTCGAATCCCGGCGGCTGCACTTCCCATCCACTCCCTGCTGATGCACCCGGGAAAGCAGCGGGAGATGGCCCGAGTGCGTGGAACCCCACTCCCACAAGGGAGACCTGGATGGAGTTCCAGGCTGGCCGTTGTGGCCATCTGGGGAGTGAACCAGCAGATGGAAAACCTCTGTCTCTCCTCTCTCTGTAATGCTGCCTTCCGAATAAATAAGTCGCTTTTTAATGTATCAAAAAAGATCAGTGCGCAAGAATCAATATTCTCTCTCTCTGCAGACTATTAATGAACCACAAGAAACTGAAGTGAAAAGGAAACACCATTTATAATAACATAAAAATGCTAAATACTTAGGAATAAATCTGACAAAAGATTATAAGCCTTGTAAATATCAAACAAGAAAATCGCTGAGAAAAGTTGCAGGGAGTCTAAAGAAATGGAAAGACTCCGTATTCTGTAAATTGTCCCCAAACGCCATACACATTCAACAATATTGCAGTTAAACTCCCTGAAAGCCCTCTTAAGTAGAATTTGACGAACTCACACTAACACGCATGGAAATGCAGATTGGTAAGAGCCGGCGCGGCTTTGACAGAGAGGAGCCAGGTGGAGGACAGGTTCTCCGGAGCGCCAGGCTTTGCAAAGCGGCAGTAACCAGACAGAGGGCGCGCCTGGAGTCTGGAGAGAAAGCCCGCACACACCGCGGACGACCGGGTTGTAACAACAGCACAAAGGCAGTTCAGCCGGGAAAAGCCTTTTCAACGAGCAGCGTTGAACAACTGGACATGAACATGGTCTGTACCTCGTGCCACACACATGAAGGAAAAACACACACGGATGTAAATGCAGGGCCTGCAGCCAGAGAAGACCCGAGTGACCCTGAGCTGGGCAGAGTTCTCAAATTCAGCATCCACATCGCTGGCGGACTGGACTTCCTCCTGCACACCTCTGCTTTGCAAAAGCAACTTCCAGGAGAGTGCAAACAGCAACACGCTGGAAGGCAGGGCCTGCGGGCAGGGCCTGCGATGAGACAGCCGAGCGCCGGCTCCAGACCAGACGCGGCACCGCGAGAGGCTCGTCCAGGACAAGCAGGCAGTGGTGGGGACCACGGGGCGCTTTGTGGCATTTTTGGCTTGCACCGTTCCTGTTTGCTTCGTTGCCTCCGCGGCTGGGAGACCCGCAAGCTGAATCCCAGTGGAGGGCAGCAGCCCGGCAGCCAGTGCAGGCGACAGAGCCGAGGGAAGCTCCCGGGGAGAGCCGGCACCGCCCGTCGGGTAGACGGCACCTGCAGGGCTGCCCTTGTCTGACCGACTTGGAGCTCAGCTGCCGGGAACAGCATTTCCTCAGGAGGCTTGGTCAGAGAAAAAAAACAAAAAACAAAAAACGCAGCGGCAGCTGTTCAACTCTGAGGTGCCTCGGGAAATAGGTAACAGGGCAGAAGCCATAGACTAACGGCAAGCTCCCAAGGAGAAGACGGGGGAGGAGATGTCGACGGCAGCGCCGGTGGGTTCCTGGGCATCCGGGGGGCAGTGCACACGTTGGGGAAGCCCCGGGAAGCCTGTGTTCTCGCCTCCTGCAAGTCTGCGGGCAGGTCGAAGGCTATGGCGGGGCTGCGGCCTGCCCCACAGAGCCCCACAGAGCCCCACAGCACAGATCTAGGGGCTGGTCAGCTCCAGGCTTAGGGCAACCCCAGTCCAGTCAGCTGACCGCTGAGACCATGAAGCAGACACCCCCGTGGCCGCGTGGGACACAGAACTAGTTCAGGAAGTCACTAACGCAACAACAACAAAATAGAAACAGCAGAGCCTGGCGGGAGGACCCGACTTCAGAGCTGCGGCCTGGGTCACGCTGAATGCCACGTTCAAAGCCAGTCTTGAGGCCAGGTGCGAAGAAGCAAGGCAGCCAGGCGGTCAGCAGACCCTGCGTGAGGAACCCCAAACGGTGGCCTTGCGAGGCCCGGATGGCAGCTCAGCTCCTGCAACAAGGAGCGAGCCCCGGACCAGCAGGGAGGCGCGCCCGGCCCGAGGGGGCAAGTCGCTGCGCCGGCCCTGCCGGGCACCTGCAGCCGGGACTCGGAGTCCCGTGAGGCCCAGCAGGCTGACTCCCAGGTTGTCGGCTTCGCATGGCCTGAAGGTGATGTAAATACCCAGCCGCCCTTGGCAGAGGGAAGGTTCCCCGGCCCTGACTTTGCAGGAAACCATGAATAAGAACTAAGAGAGAGGCCAGCGCTGTGGCGTAGCAGGTAAAGCCGCTGCCTGTAGTGCCGGCATCCCATATGGGCACCGGTTCGAGACCCGGCTGCTCCACTTCTGATCCAGCTCTCTGCTGTGGCCTGGGAAAGCAGTGGAAGATGGCCCGAGTGCTTGGGCCCCTGCACACGCATGGGAGACCCAGAGTTCCAGGCTCCGGGTGTCAGCCTGGTCCAGCCCCAACCATTGCAGCCATCTGGGGAGTGAACCAGTGAATGGAAGACCTCCCCCTCTCTCTGTCTGTAACTTTGCCTCTCAAATAAATAAATCTTAAAAAAAAAAAAAAAAGTAAGACTAAGACAAAATAAATATCAAGACAAAGGGACAAGAACATAGAAAATGATTTAAAGATTTGACACAAATCTAGGAAGAGTTACCATGAACCAGCCTACCCTGCCGGGGATACCAAGGGGCCCTGAGGCTGCGCGGAGAGGGCACTGGGCCGGGACTGGACTCCAGTGCGGGGATAAAGCACACGTGGAGGTGGCCGCACAGGTGAATGCGCAGCCTCGCAGGCCACAAGAACCGAAGACGTGGCCACAGACACTCGTACCTGGGTGCTCCCCACAGCAGTGGCCGCCACACTCAGGGGTAATGACAGCTCACAGCAGAATATTACCCAGTCGTGAACAAGGCAGGGGCGTTGACACATGCTACCCCCAGGTCTGCAAAGCAGGACGCCAGTGAGAGCAGCCAGACCCCGAAGACATGCCCTGCGAGCATCCGTTCCCACAGACATCCAGGCTGGGAGAGCCGCGGGGGCAGAGGCAGGCCGGGCAGGACTGGGGGCTGGAGTGGGACCGCCGACTGTGTTTGGGGCGATGAATGTTCTGTGAGTAGACGGTGGTGGTGGTGCCGGCCACACAGAGTGCAGGCACAGAAGGTTGTCTTGTTACGGCTGAATGTTTATCTAGCTGTTACATTTGAAAGGCAGAATGACAGAGCGAGAGGGAGAGAGACAGAGACAGAGACAGAGACAGAGACAGAGACAGAGGGTTTTCTATCCCCTGGGCCACTCCCCTCAGCCCTGCATTGGCCAGGGCTGGACCAGGCCAAACAGAGCCAGGCCCCTCCGCGTCTCCCACGTGAGCGGCAGGGACCGAGGCCTTGGGCCGTCACAGCTGCCTCCAGGTGGGCATTGTCCGGGAGCTGGATCAGAAGCGGAGGCAGGACACCAAGCCAGGCCCTGACCCCGGATGTGGGATCCCCAAGCTCGGCTTAACGTGCCGCACCGCAATGAGAGAGCCGGGACTGGAAGCAGCCCAGCCCACACCACCCCACAGCTCCTGTCCGGTGTGCAGACGCCGGACAGAACAGGATGGAAGCCCCTCGGACCAAGATGTGCCAGTGGACAGCAAGACCCAGGTTTCGACAGAACCAGGTTAGAAAAGGCTGCTCTGAGGCTGCCCTGGCTTCACAGCGGCCGGTGAGTGACCACTGCACCTGCTCTCTGGAGACGACGCGGTAACGACACAGACACCCCCGACCGCGAGCCCACCGCGGCCTCACTCTCTCTCCCCCACAGCCCCTCCCCTTTGTGGGGAACTCCTCGGTTCCTTTTTTTTTTTTTTTAATGGATTTACTTATTTATTTATTTGAGAACCAGAGTTAGAGACAGAAGGAGGAGAAAGAGAGAGAGAGGTCTTCCATCCGCTGGTTCACTCCCCAGATGGCTGCCACGGCCAGAGCTGTGCTGAGCCAATCCAAAGCCAGGAGCCACGACTTTCTTCCGAGTCTTCCATGTGGGTAGCAGGGACCCAGGCACTTGGACCATTTCCGCTGCTTTCCCAGGTGCATCAGCAGGGAGCTAGATCAGAAGTGGAGCAGCTGGGACTCGAACCCGTGCCCATACGGGGTGCCGGTGTCGCAGGCGGAGGTTTAAGCTACTGCACCACAGCACAGGTCCCCCGGCTTCTTACAACAAGACTCCAGGCCGGCGCCGCGGCTCACTAGGCTAATCCTCCACCTTGTGGCGCCGGCACCCCGGGTTCTAGTCCCAGTCGGGGCGCCGGATTCTGTCCCGGTTGCCCCTCTTCCAGGCCAGCTCTCTGCTGTGGCCAGGGAGTGCAGTGGAGGATGGCCCAAATCCTTGGGCCCTGCACCCCATGGGAGACCAGGAGAAGCACCTGGCTCCTGCCATCAGATCAGCGCGGTGCGCTGGCTGCAGCACGCCAGCCGTGGCGGCCATTGGAGGGTGAACCAATGGCAAAGGAAGACCTTTCTCTCTCTGTCTCTCTCACTGTCCACTCTGCCTGTCAAAAAACAAACAAACAAACAAAAAACAAGACTCCACTTCTTCCACCCTCAGCGTGTGCCCAGTGTCGGAGGTCGTCATCGGCCCTGGGACATGAACCCGGGTTCACCTCCCGGTTTCCTGCAGCCCCGCCAGCCCCCCCCAGCCCCCCCCCCCAGGCTTTTTAAAGAAAGTGCAAGGTACGTGAATTACACCTGAATTCCAGAATACCGCGAGAGGTCAGTGTCTCCAGGGACAGGGTACCCGTGATCAACAGGACGCACCAAGGTCCTGCCGTGGGCACTGCGCCTGCGTGGGGACTCCCTCCAGCCACAGCCTGGCCCTGCCCCAGCCCCGGGACGCCCTTGCAGGGGGAGCGCCCGAGGCGGCTGCCCTTGGCCGGCTCCCAGCCCCGGCTGCGCCCTCCAGGCTGCCATTGATCTCCAGGTCTGAGGATGCCCTGTGTGCCGTGTTGACAGCGTGCGGCTGCACACGGGATTCCCCGGAGCAGACACCTGACTCCGGGGCTGCGGGCCGAGGCTGCCCGGCGCTGGGGGAGGCGCCAGCCTCCGGGGTGCCCCAGCCCGGCTGTGCCTCCTCGGCACCTGCACTGGCCTGGGTTCCCAGCTACATGGCAGGGGGTGCGGGAGCATGGCAGAGGCCTCGGCCTGATGCAGCAGCTCAGGGCCCGAGGGTCGCCCGTCCTGAGCCCAGGCAGTCAGGGTGGCTCAGCCCCACTCCACACCGCAGGGCGCCCTGGCTGCCCTGGCTGGCACTGGGGCAGGAGTGGGGGCCGCCACTCAGGAAGTCAGGAGCTCTGAGGTCCAGACGGGCCGGTGTCAGAGGCTGGCCAGTCCCAGTCGCCAGCTGCTGGCTTCCCGCCCCCCACCCTCACTGCCGGCCGGGCCCAGCAGCCAAGTCCCATGTCACCGCCTGCCGCTGCCTCTCCCCACTGATGGCGGGGCCCCGGGCTCTGCAGCTGCTCGTCACGGAGGCGCGGCCACTGCCCTGGCCTGGGCCGCCCAGCCTAGCCGCCATCGGGTCTGCGGGAGCCGGCCACACAGGAGAGGAGCATGTCGCGGAGACCATGGGCAGCGCTGGGCCTCGGGCCTCGGGCCTCGGCCCCAGAACGGAGCCGTTTGGATGACTTCAGGGGACAGGGCCTGCTGGCCCGCCGCTGGTGGACGAACCCCGGGCGTCCAGGGGACACTCCTACGGCCCACGGCGGAGGCGCAGGAAGCTGCAGGCCCGAAAGGGCAGTTGTGGAAGCGTAGGCTGTCACACTGGACACCGCGGGGCTGGCCCTTCCCAGAGGGCCGTGCACGTGGGATTGCAGGGTGCAGCCTGCTGGGCCTGCTCTGTCACTTAGAGCCAGGCAGGGGTCCTCTGCGCACCTGCTGACGGGCGGCTCAGTCCACGGAATGGCGTCCCCAGGCCGGGAAGCGACACTCTTCTGTTCTGCAGCCCCTAGGCCAGAGCAGGCCGGAAGGGAGGGAGGGAGGCCGGGGCCCTGCTGCTGCCGCGGCTACCATGGGGGCTGCTCTGAGGGCACACGGCTTGAGCCTGCGGGTGAGTGGCGGAGCCGAGCTGTGGCCCGCGCTCCCCAGCTCACTGAGCCGTGGGCCGCGGAGATGCAAGTGTACCGCGCCTCATAGCCAGGCCTCCCCTAAGAGCCACAGCCACCAGCCCGGGCCGGGCCGAGGCTCTCCTCTGGGGTCTCCTCTGTGTGCTGCCGACCATCCTGACCCGCCCCATAGCCCCTGCCTCCCACCACACAGCATGTGGGGCCCAGATGGTCACAGAGCCACCCCGGGCAGGGGTGGCCCTGGGAGGGCTCGGCGGGGACCTGGGCCCAGGGCTGTGAGGTGAGCTCGCCCTGCCCCTCAGCCTCCGCCAGGGAGCTTTAAAATGGAAGCAGCCGCGGCACCTCATCCCCGAGCGCAGGCAGAGCCGCAAGTGCAGGCTAAAAATACCAGGTGTGTCTCCTGGCCTGCGGTGACACCCCACCCCCAGCCTGCGCCTTCCCACGTCGGGGCGGCCGTGAACTCCCCCAGCATGTCCCTCGGCGAGCACAGCCCCCGCCGGCAGACCCCGCCGGCCCCGCCCTGGTACTGTGGGGGAGGGGCCTCCGCTCCTGCAGCCGAGCAGGGCTGGGAGAAGTGTGGCGTGGGCTTCTCTCCCGTCTCTGCTGAAGATGAGAAAATCCAATCTTCTACGGAGTTCTATAGACGTCCCCCATGAGTCCTGACCGGGTCTGGGGGCTGCTGTCTTCCTCCCAGGGTGTGTGTGGGGGTGCAGGGCGGGCTTCTCTAGGGGTGAGCGGCTTGGGCTTGGGGTGGGGGAGATGGGGCCCCCTCTGAGGCCCCACACAGCCCACATCACCCCAGCCGGGGCTAACTGCCCCCGGGGCCGCTAAAGGACCCGTGTGGCCCCAGCAGAGGGGCTGGCCAAGCCCAGGGCCCAGGCCCCCAGGCGCCTGGGCAGCGCGGACTGCAGCGTCTGTGGGCTGCAGTGCCGGGGCCTTTGCATGGGCGGAGCCGCCCTGCCCTGTGCCTGCACCTTCTGCTTTTCCTTGCTGTCCTGCCAGTCGGCCTCCCCCTGCCAGCTGTTTCCAGGAGCCCTCTCGTTCGGCTCCCCGAGAGCCATCCCATCTGGCAGGCTCTGCGGCCGGCCTGCCCTCCAAGGCCGTGGCGGCCGGGGGCCCCACCACGAGGCGGGAGGCAGAGGCCTCGCCAGCCGCACCCTGCAGGCTGGAGTCTGGAGATGGGGAATTCTGAGAGCGAGTGCACGCGTGGCTTCCACGGCACTGACTCGCGGGTCCACCCACGGCCCACCACCCCTCCTAAGCAAAGGGACACCTGGACCAGAGGTCAGGTTCAAGAAGAAAGCCTGCTTTATGCCCCCACACACGGGCACAGGCACACACGTGCACAGGCACACACATGGGAACACACCTCTTGGCCATGGGAGATGGGCTGTCAGTGCCTGCTTCCGCACATGGTGCGGGCAGCCGTGGACCCAGACTTGGGGGGAGGGGGGTGATGTGAGATGATTTATGAGGCGCTCAGCCCAGGGCCTGGCCCCCAGCAGGGACCAAGACTGCCTGCCCGTGACCACCGTGGACTGGCACCCCCTTGCTGGGCCCAGCTGCACACTCGACACCTTTGCTAGGCTGAGTCGCTGCAGAGACCCTAGAAGAGGGACGCTGCCCAGGGTGAGGCCAAGACCACGCCCACATTTCCTAGGTGTGCAAGACAAAGCCGTGATGTCATCACGAGGCGGAGCTGGCTTCCTGCTCGGTGGGGCCTGCAGCAGCTGAGGCCAGGGTCAGGCGCGTGGACAGCGGCGGCGGGGGCCCAGCAGCGGGGGCGCTCCAACAACAGGGAGGCTCCGGGTCCCTGCTGGCTGCTGGGCTCTGCAGAGCAGGCCCCAGGTTGGGGCTGGGTCAGCAGAAGGGGGCAGTTTCCTTTGTGGGAGAGGGGATGTTCACTAGGCTTGGGGTCCCTGTGTTCTCATGGCTGCTGTGTGGCCTGTGGCTGGCCCCCAGACACTGGGCTGCTGTGGTCAGCTCCCCCTAACAATACAAAGGAGTGAGGTTCCCGGACTCAGCCTGGCATGGCTGTCGGGGTGCTCCTGGACAGCAGCTCCTGGCCTCTGTCCCCAGTCGGCCTTGCACAGGGTTTGAGGGATACCTTCTTGGCCCACAGCTCCATGGCCCCTGTCATTCATACGGTGGCGTCCAGGCTGTCCCTGGACCACAGTAAACACCCCTGGGCAGCCCGGTGCAGGAGCAGCCGTCCCTGAGCCCTGGGCCAGGGCTGCTCTTCCTGGAAGGAGGCGCAGAACAAGGCAGGAAATGCGGCCTGTTCTCTGGGCACCCACCCACCCCAGCCTTGCTGTGAGCAGGGCCCACAGGTGCACACTGATCCCCCAGGAACGGCATGCAGCAGAGAATCCAAGCTACTCATGTATTTTAAAATTCACTAGAGGCAGACAGACCAAGCTTCCAGACACTGGCTGGCCCTGCAAAAGCTGCAACAGCTGGGGTGGGGCCAGGCGGAAGCTGGGAGCCAGGAATCCCAGCTGGGTCACCCACACGGTGGCAGAGACCATACCTGAGCCGTCGCCCACGGCTTCCTGGGTGCACGTCAGCAGGCAGCTGGAGTCAGGAGTAGAGCAGGAACTCAAGCCCGGGCACTCGGACACGGGACACGGGTGTCCACCGCCAGGTCAGGCCCAGGCATCACTCCCACTGTGCTGGGCTGGCATTCCTGAGGGAGACGCCCGGGCTGGCACGGCGGCAACAACAGGTTACATAACCATGGGTGCTCGTGGGAAGCACACGCCAGTGTCTGATACCAGAAGCTGGGGCTGTGGTACTAACGCCCCACACCCCCAGGCAGTGCTGGGGGATTGTGCTGGTGTACTGCGTGCTGCCCAGTGCAACAAACTGGAGTGGGGTGCTCACAGCTGGGATTGTGAAGTGCACCAGTATATGACACCCACAGTTAGTGTTGGTGAGTTACACTGTATGCTACACCCACAGTTAGAGTTTGTGAGTTACACTGTACGCTATGGTGGAATGAGAAGGCCATGCCAAAATGGTTTCGGAAACCACATGGCAATGGAGCCTGCCTGGCAACAGGCTGTAATTGGATAGGGCATAAACCGCCCCTTGACCGGATTGGCTGCCTTGACTTATAAGCTGCTGTACCAACTGAAATAAACGAGTCTGCAGGCTGCTTGCCTCTGGCCTGCTTTCACCCGACTCCCGGGGTCTGTGTGGTGAATCTGCACCTCTTGCCCCCACTGTGCTCCTCCTCTCAGAACGAATCCAGAGAAACATCACGCTACACCCACAGTTAGTATTGGTGAATGGTGCTGTACTACACCAGCAGTTAGTATTGGTGAATGACACTGGTGTACTACACTAGCAGCTGGGATTGGTGAACCATCCTGGCCTTCCCAACTCTCGGGGTGGAGCCCAACACCAACCTTGGTGTCCGAGGGACCACACGTAGCAGAGAGGTTGGGGCTGCAGAACAGGAAAGACCAGGCTGGTGAACTACAACCGGCTGGCCCTGGGGCTGCCCTGACCCCTCCGGGCCAGCAGCCGTGTGTCGGAGATGCCAGGACCCCAGAGTCCCACACGAGCCCCCTCCTGCCACGTGGCCGATGTGATGTCTGTGGCCATAGACACTCCCTGCTTGCTTGGCCTTGGCTTCATCTCGCTTTTCTCTGCTATGGTCTGGGATCAAGGGCTCAGTTCATTTATTTTTCATCTTCAATTGTTTATAATGAAAATATCTCCAACCAGAGTTTCCCTCCAAGTGCGTTGTTGGCTGCTGGACGCTTTCCTGCGCAGTGTCTTCTGGGCAGCTCCTCTGCTTCCCTTCCAGCTCTCTCCCTGGCCTGGCTGGGCGCCACCAGGCTCGCTCTGCGCAGTGGTGCCCATGGGGCCTGCTGTGAGAGACCTGGGGCCCCAGTGGCAGCTGCTGACCCCCGGCCCGAGCCAGGCAGGAGGGACAGATGCTCACGGCTGGGCTGAGTCCCCGTCCCCACAGGGACTCTTGCCCGACTTGCTGTGGGCCCCTCTGTGACCTCAGCCAGGACACAGGCATTGTTCTGTGCTGTGGTCCTCTGCGTAGGGGTCCCAGCTGCTGGGCTGCACTCAGTACCAGGCAGTCCCAGGCCTGGTGGCTCAGGGTGGCTGCTTCTCGCGGTGTTCATGCTGGGAGCCAGGCCACGAGAGGCTGCGCCTGCAGACAGGAAGGGAGTGAAGCTTGTCCCACGGAGGCAAGAAGGCCCCTGCTCCTCCAGGCGGAGAAACCCGGGGGTGGCCCATGGAGGGCCGCGAGCCAGGGGGAAGCTTGGCCTTCAGGCCCGGCCCCAGGGCAGGCAAGGTGCTGGCAGGTCAGTTTGCTGATGAGCAGAGACAGAGACGCCTCGGGGTGGTCCCAGCACATGGAACGCGGCTCAGCCGAGGAAGCCACGGAGCCACGCTCCAGACTCCGAATCAGCCGTGCAGTCGTCAGCACTGCCTGCCCTCCAGCAGGGAGACTCAAGACATGCGCGAATGCCCCCACAGGCCCCAAGGAGCCTGACATGGTTCCACCTGCCCCTGTGTTGAGGAATCACAGGTTCTTTCCCGCTCCGGCACAGCACATGGGAAACCAGGTCCATGCATGACACCTGCGGTGCCCACGCCCATGGCTCTGCCATTCACACGCTCTGGGCTTCGTCTTGAGACAACAGAGCCGGGAGGCAGAGCCTGGTGCCTGACCCCTCCTGGAGGGAGGCCACTTGTCGCTGTCCAGCTGCTGCTCATGGCCTCGGGGCAGAGCTGAGCTGGCCTCCCTCCCCAGGAGCCCCAGGGGGACTGAGGTGCACAAGACAACCCTGGCTGCCCAGCCCGCCCATGTCCCGTGGGGAGGGGCCCTCCTTGCAGCACCCAGCAGAGCAGTTGCCTGAATGCGTGGGGTAGAGTGGAAGGATGGGCGGGGCCCCCAGGCAGGCCCAGTCCCTGGCCTGGGCCAGGCTCCCCAGCCCAACACCACACAAGCAGACATGGCCCCAAGGTCACGCTGGGAGCTGTAGGCCCTTGGGGCCGCCTGTGAAGGGGAGGCACAGCTGCACCCCCAGGATGGCACCCCAGCCACACCTGGCCCAGAGCAGCCCTCACCCTCCTCCTGGCTGCAGGCGGTCACCCATGAGGTGGAGCAGGAAGGGAGGCCCCCGTTGAGGGTCGCTGTGTGGCAGTCTCTCAGGAGATGGCGAGGGTGTGAGGTGTGTGTGAAATGTGTATGAGGAGGTATGTGACACGTGTGAGGTGAGGTGTATGGTTAAGACATGAGGGTTGTGTGTGTGGTGCCCATGTGTGGTATGTGGTGTGCATGTGGTATCTATGTGTCTGTGTTATTTATGTGTGCGGTGTATGAGGTGTGTGAAGTCCATGTGTCTGTGGTATCTATACATGTATGTGTAAGATGTGTGTATGGTATGTGAGGTATATGTGAATTGTGTGTGGCACCTACACATGTATGCATAAGGTATGTGTCATCCATGACGTGCGTGGTATGAGGTAAGACATATGTCTACATGCCTGTGGTATCTATGCCTCTATGTGTGTGGTGTGAGGTAACATATGTGTGTCTACATGTCTGTGGTGTCTATGCATGTCTGTGTGTGGTGTGAGGTAATGTGTGTTTCTATGTCTGTGGGTTCGGTGTGTGCGAGGTGTGTCTATGTGGTATCTATCCATGTATGTGTGTGGTGTGAGGTAATGTGTCTTCATGTCTGTGGTACCTCTGAGGTATGTCTATGTGTCTGTGTTGTGTGTGAGGTGGGCACGTCTACATGTCTGGTGTCTGCGTGTATATGAGGTAATGTGTCTCAGTATCTTTGGTCTCATGTGTTTGGTGTTTGGTGTGTGTGAGGTAGTCATGTCTCTATGTGGTGTCTATGCATGTATGTGTGTGGTATGAGGTAATGTGTGTCTATGTGTGAGGTGGGCATGTCTGTGGTGTAACATGTCTGTGGTATCTGTGTGTGTGTGGTGTGAGGTAATGTGTCCTGTGAGGTGGGCATGTCTACATGTCTGTGGTGTGTGTGAGGTGGGTGTGTCTATGTGTGTGGTATGAGGTAATGTGTCTCTGTGGCATAACATGTCTGCATGACTGTGGTATCTATGCATGTGTGTGGTGTGTCTCTGTATGAGGTAGGCATGTCTATGTGTCTATGATGCCTGGTGTGTGTGAGGTGGGTCTGTCTACATGTCTGTGTATGGTATGAGGTAATGTGTCTCTGTCTGTGGTATAGTATGTCTCTACATGTCTGTGGTATCTATGCATGTGTGTGGTGTAATGTGTCTATGGGCCCGGCACCGTGGCTCACTTGGTTAATCCTCTGCCTGCAGCACTGGCATCCCATATGGGCGCCGGGTTCTAGTCCTGGCTGCTCCTCTTCCAGTCCAGCTCTCTGCTGTGACCCAAGTGCTTGGGCCCTGCACACGCATGGGAGACCAGGAGAAGCACCTGGCTCCTGGCTTCAGATCAGTGCAGCGCACTGGCCGTGGCGGCCATTTGGGGGGGGTGAACCAATGGAAGGAAGACCTTTCTGTCTCTCTCACTGCCTAACTCTATCAAATAAATAAAATCTAAAAAAAAAAAAAAAAAAAGTAATGTCTGTGTGTGAGGTGGGCATGTCCACGTCTGTGGTGTCTGGTGTGAGGTGTGTCTACGTCTCTGGTGTATATGTGTATGTGTGGTGTGAGGTAACACGTCCCTGTGAGGTGGGCGTGTCTACACGTCTGTGGTGTATGCGTGTGGTGTGAGGTGACGTGTCTCTACATGTCCGTGGTGGCTGAATCTTCTCCCTGAACCTGCACAGGCTGACGAGACCACCTCCTCTCTCGGGTCCTGCTCTCTCCCCCGTGACGCGGGCGCACGCTCCTCCCGGGGTAAGAGGAGGTGACGAGGCAGAGGGCAGTCCCGGGAGCTCTGGCCACAGGTGCTGGCTGGCCCAGGAGGCTCCGCCTCCTCAGGCATGGGCTCCCCATGTGCAGAGGAAGGGGCTGGCCCAACACCCGGGCTTCCTGCCGGGCTCCAGGGCTTCTCCTCCGGGTGGCATGGGCCGGGGCGCACAGGAGGACCCACCAGGGACCGCCGTCCCCAGCGCCACTGTCTGGCTCTGGGAGGAAGACCGGCGCCTAGGAGTGCAGGTGGCCACTCTCCTCTGAGGAACACCCCGCCAAGAATCTGAAGGACGACGTACACACAGCCACGCATGGGGCAGGCCTCTAACTGCCGCTGACGGCGTTACCTCAGCTCTGAGCAAAGTGTAAAACCTGCCGTCTGACGCAAGGCTTGGGGTGCTGGCCGGGCCAGACGCGCCTCGGCAGGCTGCAGCGGGCGGGGAGGCCCAGCCGCTATCGCCCGCCAGGCGCCCGCCATCCTGGAAGCATGGGCTGATAGCGGCCCCGGAGAGCCTTGGTCCCAGGGCGGCGGCTGAGAGCTCGCTGGAGCCCTGGAGAGGCCTGTCCCCAGCCGCGGGAGCCACATCCAGGCCTGGGTGGGAGCCAGCAATTCCGTGTTTCGTGCGATATTATCAGCGTATGAGGAACATTCCAGAAGCAACACGCCTGGTGTTTGTAGAACAGGCAGCTCCCAAGCAGCACGAGCCCTGCGGGTGCAGCCACCTGAACCAACGTGCGGCCTGGGAGCCGTCTACCTGAGTCCCCGGCCCATGGCTTCCTCCTGCTGGGACACCCCTCATGGCACCCAACTCAGTCCACAAACACAGCCAGGGCCGGGGATGCCAGGGCCTAGGCTGGGGTGACCCAGACACTGCCCCGGGGGTGGGGCAGCCAGCCACATGCAACCCGGGTAGCAGCTGAAACACCAGGGCCAGGGCAACTGTGTGGCCGAGGGCTGCTGGCCGGCTCACCCCCTGCCCACTGCAGCCTGATCTCCACTTGAGGCACTGACCCACCCACAGCTCCAGCATGCTCTGTGTCCTCAGCCCCGGGCAGCAGGACAGCAGAAGCGGGAGGGACCCACTGGGGATGCCTGAGTCAGGCGCCCAGGGCCACCCTGGCTTCCATGAGGGGTGGAGCTGGCTGCAGCCTGGGCCGTCCCAGACCTGCTGTTTCGCTTTCCTGCCTCTCCGATGGTGAAGTCATCCACTGCCTCACTCACCTGTTCCAGGTGCTGCCAGGGTAGCAGCGCTCGCGGCAAGGAGCAAACCCGCGAGCAGAGCAGCCACACCCAGGTGCCTCATGCGGAAGGGGCCGGGAGTCAGACCCTGAGCCGGGAGCCCAGGGTACGGATGGGGCAGGAGGGACGTGGGCCCCAGCCCAGCTCTCCGCTGAGTGCACCCGTGGCCCTCTCAGGCCCCGCACATCTGCTCACCCCGGGTGGGGGCAGGTCCTAAACACTCTCGCCAGGGCCACACCTCCAAAGCCGCGCGTCCCCCTGCCCCTCAGGAGGAACGGGCAGCAGAGCAGGGGTGAGGCAGCGCGGGCAGCCGGCAACACAGCAGCCCCAAGAGGCTCAGGCGGGCCTTCCTGCTGCAACGCCCAACTTCCGGCCTCCAGGACTTGGAGCGGCTCACGGGTTCACGAGGGCTGGACTCATGAGTTCTCAGCATCACTGTGGTGCCAGGGTCACCCTAGCCACCACGGTCAGTGTCGACGCTCCACACAGCACAGGCGATCCGCCCACCTGCAGCCTGGGGGCATGAAGTGCAGGACTCCTTGGGACCAGGGCCCCGGGGCTGGGGACTTGCTGAGTGTGGCAACATGACCTGGGACAGCCGGTGCTCATGGCCGCCAGCACAGCACCCGCAGGGAGAGCAGGACAGCAGCTGGGGAGACGGGTGCGCTGTGGGCAAGGCGGGCCCGGGTGGTGAGAGGTGTGCAGAGCAGGGCAGGTGGCATGCCCTTGGCCCCTTGGAGCTGCCACACTGAGCACACAGCAGGCGGGCTCGCCTGCCCACTCTGCCTGTGAGGCCGTCAGGGACCCCTCCACACAGGGCCCAATGTCCAGGCATTATCTGTGGCCTTGTGTATCCCAAGGTCCTGCAGGCCCCAGCACCACCAGTCCCTGGAGGCTTTTATCTGCTGTTTCTCCTTCAAGTAAGGGAATGAGCTGAGGGCTCCAGGGTTCACAAAGCCTCTCTCGGATTTATTAGAAACGCACACCGCAGTCCCCAGCCTGTGTCCCCGCCGTCCTGGGATGTCTGTGCCCAGGCAGAGCGAGCGTGGGCTCCTTCCCAGGCCTCTCTGCCCAGCAATCCTGCTCCTCCAGGGCCATCCCACACAGCGTGGCCAGCACCCGGTGGCGAGGCCTGGACGCCCAGCAGACTCCGCAGGGGCCGGCTGCAATGTCCCCTGGCTGAGGCCCCTTCCTGGCCGCACGTGGTCTGTTCTCCCATGAAGGACCCCCGAGGGGAGGCACCAGTTTCTACACCGGAGTCATGAGTTCTGGTTCCAAGTGTCAGGAGCAGGTGGGCACAAGCCACGGTCAGACTGGAGTCCCCTGGAGCCTGGGAAGCCAGTGGGGTGGGGGTGTTTCTCAGAACACTAACCCAGCCAAGGACGAGCCTTCAGGGGCCCTGGTGCTGACCCCAGATCTGGAGACAGCCCCGGGAGAGGCCCAGGACAGACCCATGTGGACTCTGGTTTGCACAGGCTGACACAGCTCAGACGAGCCCGCTCCAGGCACACTGTGGGCTCTGCACCAGGCCTGGCTCTGGGCCCGACGCTTACCTCACCGCAGTCATGGGCTTGTCACCAATGCTGCTTCATTAAGGGCTTCTGTCAGGCAGTGGACTGTCTCCTGGCTGACGGAGGCTTCAGGGACACAAAGAACGCTGTCCCCCTCAGACTCAGCAGGAGGGTCCAAGGCCAGGCTGGGCCTGCTCCGATCCCCTTGGACCAGGAGGGCATTCTGCCATGGTCAGCAGAGGCAGCTGGGGCTCAGCACCACTGAGGCCAGAGGGAGTCCAGAAAAGGGCACGAGGAGCCAACGATGGGGTGGACACTTGGTGATTGAGGCAACTGGGTGGGCCGGAGCCGACTGGGCCACTGCAGGCAGTAGAGCTGAAAGCCAAGACATGGCCACCGGAAGACAGCCAAGCAGCAGGCCCCGCCCCAGGTGCTCTCTCCATCAGTGACAGCGACAGGTCCCTGGACCACTCACGGATGATATATCTACACCCACAGGCGGCCTTCCCAGACACGTGACGTCGGCACCCCTCTCCTGGGAGGGCTGTGAGTGTAGGGGCCTCTGGGATGAGGAAGTGAGCCCACAGTGCACTGCAGCCCCTCACAGCCAGGCCTCCTGCCCCCCAGCCCAGCTGTCAGACCCGTGTGTGTGTGTGTGTGTGTGTGCACGCACTCCCAGGAGAGGCATTCTCTGTGTGTGTGCTCCCAGGAGGGGTGTGTGTGTGTGTGTGTGTGCGCTCCCAGGAGGGGTGTGTGTGTGTGTGCTCCCAGGAGGGGTGTGTGTTTTCCCTCTTCCAGGCTTGAGACACGGTCCGTGTGTGTCCTGCGGAACTCAGGACACACTGGTGTGCTGGTCACAGCTGGCTGCTGCTTTCCAGCTGTAGCTGGTGGGCCAGTTGCTGCCCGATGGCCAGCAGGGGGCTGGCTCTGTAGGCTGGACTGGCCAGTAGCTCCTGAAACCGGGTCCTTTCTTCCTCGCTGAAAAGAATGGAGACCAGAGTTGGTTACCACAGGACCGACTGTCCAGGCCTGGTGCTGCCCTGGGCTCTCCCCATGGCCACATGCAGGCCCTGGGGCTCCTGTATCCACTCTGGGGCTTAGGGAGTCCCCTCCTAGCAGGCCTGGGAGGGGCCTGGGGATTGTTGCCAAAGCCAGGATCTGGGAAAGGAGGCAGCAGCCTGTGCGCCTGCAGACATGTTTGGGGCTCCCTCCACAGCGAGACAGACACAGACCACACGGGGCCCAAGCAGGAACCCAGACAATCAAGAGGCTGTCCACAGAGGCGGCTCGTGGCGGATGGGCGCCGTGGCTGGCAGGCGCTGCCCCGACCGCACGGCCAGCAGGGCTCGCTCTGGGGGCCTCTCCCCAAGCCCAGTGCAGCCAGGTACACCTCCAGGGGCCCCGGAAGATGGCAGTGGCCATGTGCTGACCTCAGATCTGGGGAGCAGCTCCAGGAGAGGCCCAGGACAGATCCATGGGGACTCTCGGTGGGGCCAGCCCTGGCCGTGGGCTGAGGACATGCTCTGGCTTGTAATCCACGGGACCTAGGCAAGTCCAAGGCACACTAACGGGATGCCCCACCCAGCACGAGGCTGCCAGCATCTACTGCTTACTGGTCATCACCTCTTCCCACCACTGAAACCCCAGGCCCTGCACAACTCAGGTCTTACTTGAGTGTGGGTGCACGGACCTCTCACTCATGGCGAGGATTGGGGGGCGGTTCACAGTGAGCCAGGGTCACGGAGCTGCTGGCACTACCCCTGACCCTGTGGGCCAGTCCAGCTCCTACTCTCTGGGCCTCTCTAAATCCAGTATAGGCCTGCAGCCCTGCCTGGGTGCAGCTCAGAGCGCTGGGGCTGCCAGGACCTGCACAGTCCCTGCCTTGGGCAAGTGGGCCCACCTGGGAGCATCAGCACAGCTATTAAGTGACCGAGGCGCCCTGAGGGTCTGAAGCTACTGCCCTCAGCAAGGGTCCTGGGGTCCCAGATGGGGAGGCAGAGACCAGCTGGGGCTGCGTGTGCAGCCCACACGCCTGCGAGAGAGTGGAGGCTGCCTGGACGTGGGATAGGAACTCCTGGACCCAGCAGGTTACGCTGGACTCACACAGGAGAGAAGCCCACAGGCAGGGCCTGTCCACCTGGGGCCAGCCCCTTCCCTGGCTCGGTGACACTGGACATCTGGGAGCTCACAGAGCAGACACAAGGCACAGCCCGCGGGAGCACAGGCACAGGTCACACGCACTGCACGGAGGGTGCCATGCGACAGAGGGATTGGGGGTGGGGAGAGGGTATAGCACGTTCACGTGTGCACACATGAACACATCACATACCACACTCATGTGCCACACGTTTGAACACAGCAGGCATGCACATGCCCGCACACATACACCACACACACCCTTCCAAGGGGGGTCTGGGAATCACAGGATCCAACTCAGACATGCGAGCACACAGGACGTGGCAGGAAACCTACTCAGCTTCCCAACGGGGGTGCGAGCGAGCGGCCTCCTCTCCCTCCCAGAGCTGCTCTGCGGAACGCAGACCTGCGCAAAGGCAGCGAGTCGGCCGGGCCAGACCCCCGCTCGTCCCCAGAGCAGCAGGGCGCTGCGGGGCCGGGCTCACCTCCAAGGAGGGAGAGGCCACGGGCCGGGACTCCCCTGAGAACTTCTGTCTGGACGCAGGCTGAGGAAGAGCCCAGCTCCAGACGACGCAGGAGAAACAGAGACGGAGCAAGCGCTAAAGCTCGAAAAGGAGACTCAAACTCAGGGCTGAAAAGCACCTTAGGCGGACATGGAAGACAAACCAAAGGTGCAAACGCAGACAGATGTCCTGAGGGAGAGCCAGGCCCCGCGCAGCACGGCAGCTGCTGACTGACACGACTCCAGACCCACGGAATCTGGGCTGCACACTGACAGGCACGGGGTGAGGGCTGACGGTGCGCGCCTGTACCTGTGGTCTGCACACTGACAGGCATAGGGTGAGGGCTGATGGTGAGCGCCTGTACTGGTGGTCTACACACTGACAGGCATAGGGTGAGGGCTGACGGTGCGCACCTGTACCTGTGGTCTGCACACTGACAGGCACAGGGTGAGGGCTGACGGTGTGCACCTGTACCTGTGGCCTATACACTGACAGGCACGGGGTGAGGGCTGATGGTGTGCACCTGTACCGGTGGTCTGCACACTGACAGGCACGGGGTGAGGGCTGATGGTGCGCACCTGTACCTGTGGTCTGCACACTGACAGGCACAGGGTGAGGGCTGATGGTGTGCACCTGTACCGGTGGTCTGCACACTGACAGGCACGGGGTGAGGGCTGATGGTGAGCGCCTGTGATCTACATGCTGACATTCACGGGGATGAGAGCTGACAGTGCCTGTACCTGTGGTCTACACCCTGACAGAGCACAGGGGTGACAGCTGACAGAGCCTGTACCTGTGGTCAGCACGCTGGTGGGGCATGGGGTGACTTGGAGACAAGGAGTGATTGTCTCAAAGCCATCCCAGGAAATCTCCCCAGGGTGTAAAATTCAAGCTTCTCGGAGCTCCCCGCAGTGCAGGGAACTGAAGGCAAGTCCACCAGACTGGGAGGGCAGCAAGTGACAGCTGCGTGTGACCTCCCACGTGACCTCCCGCTAGCCACAGGTCCTGGCTCCGCTCACGGGGCTGAGCCGCAGAGCCACACAGAAGCCTGTCCCATCCACGTCATCCCAGGCAGAGAGCAAGGTCTCAATGCCACTGGCTACACTCTGGGGACAGACAGGGTCACAGTCTGCCGTGACCGGGACCTGGCCACCTCCCCACACTCCGAATGCAGGATACTGCCCTCAACTGCTCTCAAATAAAGCAAACTCACAAAGCTTCAAACTGCCACACTGGGCCACAAGGCAAAACCAGCTACTCACAGGAGCTGCTGTCTCTGGGCCGCACTCATCCGGCTGAGTTCCGCTGGCCTGGGCTTGCTGCTCTGCCGCCTGTGGACAAGGAGAAGCCAGTCAGTGTGCCCCTCCTGCCACACCTGCCCTGCAGCAGGCCCCGTGCTGGCCCAAAAGGACCACGCACCACAGGACACAAGCACCAGCCCCATGCCGGCCACCTTCTCTACAGCTGGGTGCTCATGCCTCAGCTCCTCGGATGGTTGGGCCAGCAGGGACGTGTCACGGCACACCCCTGCCCAGACCACGCCACCTCTGCTATGACTGACAGGTCACTGACACCTGCTCTCTGTGCAGCCACGCCGTGCTGATGGCTGACCTGGGAGCCACTACTTGAGCCACACATGGTGGCTGTGGAGGGTGCCCTCGGGCAGTCTGTACCCCTGCTTCTAGCCAAGATCCTCCGTCACGGTGGAGAGGGGGGTCTCGCGTGTGGTCACCTGTCCCTGGCTTCCTGGGCTTTTCCAAACACCAAGCTGAGTGTTGACTGGGCAGGAGGAAGCACCTGGCTCCTGGCTTTGGATCAGCGCAGTGTGCTGGCCATAGCGGCCATTTGGGGGTGAACCAACGGAAGGAAGACCTTTCTCTCTGTCTCTCTCTCTTACTGTCTATAACTCTACCAGTCAAAAAAAAAAAAAAAAAAAAAAAAAAAAGCCACTGGTTTTTTCCTCTTTGGCTGCTTGCCATTGAGGGCCTGCACAGCCCCTGTGCCTCCAGGGTGCATGGCCTTTGGGCCACCCACCCCATGCTTCCTGGCCTAGATGCTCTTCCACCTGGCTGGTTCCTGGTGGTGGCAAAAACCAATTACTGATATTGTGAATTGCCTGAATTACTCTGGTGAATAGTAACATTCTGCGTAACAATGGACTTTTGATCCAGCTGACAAAGAAGCCTTTGCCCAACTGATGCTGAGCCCCCTGGCTAAGAGGTCTCCATCAGAGGCCGGCGCACAGCGCAGCGGGTCACAGCCCTGGCCTGCAGCGCCGGCACCCCATGTGCGTGCCAGTTCGTGTCCCGGCTGCTGCTATGGCCTGGGAAAGCAGTGGAAGATGGCCCAAGTGCCTGGGCCCCTGACCCACGTGGGAGACCCGGAAGAAGCTCCTGGCTCCTGGCTTCAGATCAGCTCAGCTCTGGCCATTGCAGTCATTTGGGGAGTGACCTCTCTCTCTGGCTCTACCTCTCTAACTCTCTTTAGAAAAAAGCTTGGAATCTACATATCATCAATTGAGGTCCCTGCATCCTAAGGGATGTCCCCCTCTCCCCTCAAGCACACAGCCTGGGGAGGGGTACAGAAGACAGGCACGCAGTGCTTGATCCAAGTCAGCAACCAGATTCCAAACGACGTCGCACACACACCTGGCTGGATTCATGGATACATGTGAGACGGAGCAAACATCAGCATCCAGAAGACTGAAGACCTTCAAGCAACTTGTATGTGTGGCTAAAGAAACTTCAAACGTGTGTCCCCTCCCCACCTCACAGAAAGCCAGGAGCTGACACTGGGGTGGAGGAGGAAGGAATTCACTGCAAAGCGCAGAGCAAGAAGCCCGACACCTACTGCACACCTACTGCGTAATTCCTGAACGAAGTTGAACGGGGCCACAGGCGGCTTTCAATAAAACCTCCCAAGCCTTCTGCAACCGGCATCCTATCAGTCTGCAGCAGCAGGAGAGCAGCTGGCAGGCGTGGCTGCCACTGGACACGTGCTCGCTTGTGGAAGGGCCCCTGGAGGAGGAGGGTGGAACCCCTCCATGAGAACAAGCGACCAGGGACGGCCACGGCTGACTCCAGCGCAGAAAGCCTCTCACGGTCGTGAACCCAGAGTCCGAGCTCTGCAGTCCTCCCATGAGGCCAGCGGTGAGATTGAGAAGAGAATTAAAAGCAAATGTACCACGAAGCTGTGAGGAAAGGGAAGGCCAAGAAAGTCCCGAGAGTCTGAGCGGCTGCAGAAGGCTGATGTGCGTGTCCAGCTTGAAGAAATGCCAAAAACTGAAAAAGCCCAGGGCCAGTGGGCGGCAGAGCAGGTGGGGCCACTGCCTGCAGTGCCGGCGTCCCATGTGGATGCCAGTTCAGGTCCCAGCTGCTCCACTTCGGAGCCAGCTCCCTGCTGATGCTCCTGGGAGGGTCCTTGGGCCCCTGCACTCATGTGGGTCACCCAGAAGAAGCTCCTGGCTCCTGGCTTCTGGCTTAGGATCGGCCCAGCTCCAGCTGTTGCAGCCATTTGGGGAGTGGACTGGTGGATGGAGGCTATCTCTCTCTCTGTCTTGGTCTCTACTTCTCTCTGTAACCTCTCTGTAACTTTCAAAATAAAATAAAATCTTATTAAAAAAAAAAAAAAAGCCACTGAGGCACAGGAGAGGTTCCAAACAACACAGAATGAACACTGGCACACCGGACCCAGGAGCTGAGATCTCGAAGGGAAGACACAGGGGACCCCAACTTTCAAAATGTGTCTGGGCTGCCAGGTACTCAGAGACCCAACAGGAAATGGCGAGGAGTGGATGGACCAGAGGCAAAGCCCCGTCTGCTGAGGGGCAGCCCAGGTGAGCGCCAGGTGCTTCCCCCCAAAGGTCAGCCCCTGTCCTGTGGCTGCAATGACCCTTCACCACCACAGCTATTGCACATTGCCTAAAACCTCCACTACAATATGGCGCCTGGCGGATGTTTGAGGGGCGTGTCTGTGGCTGCCGTGGTTAAGTTAGGTAAGATCAGACCACCTGCAGGGATAGGTCGGCTTTAGTTCCGGACACATGGACAGTGCGTGATCCCTATACCTTGCTTAAGATGCCCCTGTGCGTGGTCCACCCACGCCTGCATGACCTTTTCACTGATTGGCTCCCCTACTGCGCATGTCCTTCGTAAGCTTTATAAGCCTGTACATTTCCTCAATAAAGTAGTTCCTGCTTCGACAGAACTCACGGTGCTTCCTGCGGTGTGCTTGACCCGTGGACCTTACCTCTCCCGTTCGCCTTGTCGGGGAGTGTCTGTACTGTCCCCTGCTGGTCAGGGGCCAGCCTCAGGCTTAAGACCCCAACACACAGCACTCTGGAGCTCAGGCCCAAGATGCGTTGGGGCCGACGCTGCAGCGGATGTCAGCCGCAAGGCAGGTCCTGAGCAGTCACGCGAGTGCAGCCAGGCCGGCATCTCATCTGTAGCAGGAGGCACCCGCAGCCTTCTCCTAGGCCAGAAGGGATCCTTGGAGGGACGCTGACTCCAGAACGGGCAGGAAATGCCCGCCACATGCCCAGAGCCCCTGCCAGGGCAGTGAGTGGGGAGGGCTCAGAAGCCACACAGCAGCCCACGGCGCTGGGGCGTGGGAAGGGGACCAGCATCAGCCAGAGGAGCTCCCAGCAACAAGATGGAGGAGTGCTGGATCCTAGCCCGGAGTGTAAAATAAATACCCATGAGGCCACTGGCATAAGTAAACGACTGATAAACGGGACGAGCGCCACGCAATTCTGTGGATGCCGCGTCTCCCCTCCCCCATCACTGGGGCTGTGCCTGGCGGCTTCTCCCCAGGGGAAAACACTGCACAGTGAGAAACCCAGACGCCCCTCAGCCGGGGGCGGGGTCAGCAGTACGGGGCCCCTACAGGACACCATGAAGAAGGCCACTGGGTCAGGAGCTTCCTCCCAGCCGCCCCAGCCCCCGCCTCTCTCCAGGTGCACGGGGCAGGCACATGCGCTCCTGCCACACGGGGCGGGCACAGGCACTCCTGCCACACGGCGGGCAGCCTCCTGCAGACTCCCAGGCCCCCCGAGACAGGGGTCTGAGAGACGCTCCCAGCCAGGAGGGTCCTGGGGGACGGGGGCGGGAGGACTCGAGACCGGTGGCGTCCTGGCAGAGGCAGGATGTTGGGGAAAACCCAGATCAATGCTTGGACTTAGGTTACTACCCCGTCACCAAGACTCTCCTATCAGCACGGTTCCCAGGGTTGACAGACACCAGGCTGAGGGCGCTGTCCTCAGCAGGAGAGCCAGATGCGAGGGGGGTGGCCCCTGCAGGCACCACCGCTGCCTCCCGCTCTAACACCAGTTTCCTCGCTCTAACACCAGTTTCCTCGACAGCTTCCCAGCTGAGGGGCGGGTGGGGCTGAGACAGGGCAGGGACCGCCCCGCCCCGCCCGGACCCAGCTCGCTCCTCCTGGGGCTGGGGGCTGCTGTGTATGCGGCCTCTCCCTTCTGAGGGCCCAGCACATTTTTCAGATGAGAAAGCCGAGAAAGGGGAAGGCCCCTTGACCGGGCACATTTTTGTTTGGGAACCAGGAATGCACTCTGCACCGCCGGCCGCAGCAGCCCGGCAGCCACTCCTCCCCGCACCAAGTGCTCTGGCGCTTCTGGCCCATGGAGCCGCCGCCTGGGCGACACTGCCCGTGGCCCCTGCTTTTTCCACGAAGTTCAGTAGCAGAAAGATTACTTTAAGGCAAAATGAGAGGTGGCGTGAACAGATGACAAAGGCCAAGCAACTATGAGGGCACAGAAAGCCGTGAAGTCTGTCCCATTTGTCCCTAAAGCTCCAGGGCCCCACCTCTGCTGACCACAACCCCCCGGCATCCCCTGGGGCAGGCGCCACCCCTCAGCACAAGCTGGGGCTCCAGGCACATGGCGGCTACAGCGGGGGGCCGCACGCTCTCACACAGCTCTCTCTCCACTGGGAGCCAGGGGAGGGGGAAGAGCTGTGCCAGGAGGGAGGTGGGAGAAGGGGCATGGGAGTCAGCGGCTGCAAGGGGGCTGGGAAGAGCCTGGGGGCGGCCCTGGGCTCCCAGGACAGGGCTCCAGCTCCGAGACAGCAGTCCACGGAGGGGAGGGGTTGGTGACGGGAGCTGCTGGAGCTGGGCCCGTCCAGAGAGGCGGGGGAGTGTGTGCAGCAGTGCTGGCCAGGCCACCTGACAGCATGGTCCCAGTGCCCTGACACTTCCCCAACACAGCTACCACCTGCCTCGGGGCCAACCCAAGGGCTGAGGGTTTGTGCCCGGCACGACTGAAGCTCTGCCTCTCAGTTACACGTGGCCCTGTCTCTACCCCGACCCCCACCCCCGGACCTGGGTCCACTGCCCCCACTCTGGGGACAGCCTGCCCTGGGCACTCACCCTCTGGTGTGAGGCTGGCTGGGGGCCCCCAGCTCTTGCAGCGTGGGCAGGGCGTCCCTCAGTGGGTGCAGGTCCCCCACCACCACGGTGGCCCGGCGCCTCCGCTCCTCACGGCGCTTCTGCTCAGCCAGCTTGATGGCTTCGATCTCTGAGACAGGGCACAGAGACAGAAACAGAATCTGAATCACAGACGTGCAGATGGACGGACGCGGAGCACTGCACCGCAGGCTAGCCCACCAGCGGCCCCCATAGGGACGGCTGTGCTGTCCGTCAGAGTCCAGGGGAAATGGTGGGTCGCTACTCAGGGAGTGGGGAGGGGGGACAGTGTGGGGCAGAGGAGGTGGGCAGGAGAGACTGGGTCACACAGCATCAACAAGAGAGCGAGGGCAGCAGAGCCCAGGCTGGTCACCAGAGCAGCTGAGGGTGTGGAGCAGGGGGCTGGGGGGGGGGGGGGGGCTGAGGCTTCCACGCCGGAGAAGGCATTTGGGTAGAACCTGGCTGGGGAGGAACCGCCTTGGGACCTGCTCCTTACTTAAAAAGTATTTGCAGTGAGTGCTTAACCTAGTGGTCAGGACGCCCGTGTTCCCCATCAGGGTGCCTGGTCCAAGCGCTGGCTCCAGTCCAGACCCCAGCACCCTGCGAGGCAGCGGGTGACTCCGGTACTTGGTTTTCGCCACCCACGTGGGACACCCACCTGGAGTTCCTGGCTCCCAGTTTCAGCCTAGCCCAGCTCCGGCTAGGAAGAGCCTTTGGAGAGCGACTCAGCCCAGGGAGATGCTGGCTCTCTCTCCAGCAGTTTGAAAGTGTTACGCAGGGAGGGCTGCACTGTGGCATGGCACCTTTGTGCCATAGCAGGTGCTGGTTTGAGTCCTGGCTGCTCCACTTCCAAGCCAGTTCCCTGCTAATGTGTCTGGGAAGGCAGGAGAGGAAGGCCCAACTGCTCGGGCCCGCTACCCATGTGGGAGACCCAGAAGATACTCCTTGCCTCTGCCTTTGGACTGGCCCACCTCTGGGTGTTGTGGCCATTTGAGGAGTGAACCAGAGCATGGAAGATTCTCTCACTCTCTCTGGAAATCTGCCTTTCAAATAAATAAATAATTCTTAAAAAAAAAAAAAGAAGAAGAAGAAGAAGAAGAAAGAAAGAAAGAGGGAAAGAAATGAAAAGCATTTACCGTGAAGCTGTGGTAGTGCTCGAGGGAAGGCAGAGACCCTGGTGCAGGCCCACGCATCCCAGAAAGACAGAGCGGGGAGTGTTCTAGCCCTTCCCTCAGCATGTGACGGCCACACATCCACCACAGGAGACCCAGAGCAGCCACTGCCCCAGGGCTTCCCAGGGCAAGCGCTGGCCAATTCCACTGGGCAACCCCTCTGCTGGGCCAGGCCACCCACACAGCAGGGTCTGAAAGGCCAACCCTGACCCACCCCCGGGGCCCTGGAGAGCAAGGGCTTATATCTTGCACCAACCACTGACGAAGACCAGCTTCCCCTGCATGTCCTCAGCCCTGGGCGTGGCCAGCTCGGACCGCATTGCTCTCTGAGTTTATGAACCCGCAGTGTGCCCTGGAGGCGCCACAGGCCCAGCTCCGGCTTAGGTCCTTAGCCCCAGGCATGGCCACTCCTATGCAGAGGCAGAAAAGCCAAAGCACCAACAGATGGTGGCCAGGAGGGCCCAGCCCGGCAATCCAGGCCAGGCTAGGATGCTCAGCACCAGACACAGGGTCCTGCGGTCCATGCAGCAGTCAGGCCACGGGGGGGGGGGGACAGTAAACTCACGACCCACGGTGACAGGCACAACGAGACCACAGGCGGGAGCTCCTCCACAGAGAACATCTGCCAGCAGCCCAGAGTGAACACCGCAAGCTCGACACGGCCAAGGTGGCCAGGCAGCTTCCTGTGGGGGAGAGCAGGGGAGGAGCAGCACAAGGGCTCCTTCCTTCCTCCCCATTCATCCCTCGGCACACACCAATCAACATTGCAACAGGATCCTTTTTTTAAAAGATGAAAGCAGAGTTACAGAGAGAAAAGGAGAGAGCGCAATCCTCCATCTGCTGGTTCACTCCCCAGATGGCCACAATGGCCAGCACTGGGCCAGGCCAAAGCCAGGAGCCTCTTCCAGGTCTTGCACGTGGGTGCAGGGGCCCAGGCACTACGGCCATCATCTGCTGCTTTCCCAGGCCATAGCAGAGAGCTGGATCAGCAATAGAACAGCCAAGACATGAACTGGCACCCATATGGGATGCTAGTGTCGCGGGCAGAGGCTTTATCTGCTGTGCCACAGCACCTGCCTCTCAACAGGAATCTTAACAGCAACCGTGGTAATTCTAAATTTCAGTTTTAAAAAGACTAAGCGTTAAGAATAGGGGCCGGCACTGTGGCACAGGGGGTTAAGCTGCCATCTGCCATGCGCTGGCATCCCATATGGGCAGTTTTGAGTCCTGGTTGCTCCACTTCTGATCCAGCTCTCTGCTCTGGCCTGGGAAAGCAGTGGAAGGTGGCCCAAGTGCTTGGGTCTCTGCACTCACGTGGGAGACCCAGAAGAAGCTCCTGGCTCCTGGCTTTGGCTTGGCCCAGTCCCGGCTGTTGCGGCCATTTGGGGAATGAATCAGTGGATAGAAGATCTATCTCTCCTTCTCTAACTCTGCCTTTCAAATAAATATTAAAAAAAAAAAATGTCTAAGAATAATCATAACAAACTGTCTTACAAGAACGGGCCACAAGCGAGCAGGCCCGGTGGATACGAAGCGCATTAGGAACCCGTGGAAGTGAGAAGTGCAGGTGAGCGGCTCGGCCCTGCTGCAGGAGGAAGCAGCACACAGACAGCTCCGCCCTCCAGGAGAGAAGCTGAGCCTCCTGGGAGCTGCCCTCACAACAATCTCGAGGAGGCGGCACCCACCAACGAGGGGGATCCGGCTGGAAATGCGGCAAGAGCCACTCAGCTTCAGCAACCAGGAAGCCAATCTTCCAGCTGCCAGCCCAGCAGTTCTACAGGTGAACACAATCAGGTAGGGAGCAGGGGAGCGGGGCTGCTCCACGGCCACGAGCTCGCCCGCAGGTCAGGAAGGAGCAGACTGCCCCAGGAACGGAGGCAGATGCACAGGACGGGCGTGGGGAAGTTTCCACACGGAAACTCAAGAGCAAATGGGAAACAGACACAGAAAACGGACAGTTATAGAAATCCTAAAGAATTTACAAAACAACTCTCAGACCTAATACATTATTTCAGCCAGGTCCAGGATCCAGGATTAATTATGCTTTAAAAAAGACCAACAGGGGTGGCCTGCGGCAGAGCAGTGACGTCACTGCTGAAGATTCAGGTTCCTGCTCTGCCTCCCGCTCAGTTTCCTGCTAGGGTGCCCTGGGAGATGGGAGGTAACGGCCCAAGCACTTGGGTACCTCCCCTAAAGGGATACCTGGATGGAGCTCCTGCCTCCTGGCTCTGGCCTAGTCCAGCCCTGGCTGCTGTGGGCTTTTGGGGAGTGAGCCAGCGGATGGAAGCTCTCCAACTGCCGCACTGCCACTGGCTCTGCCTTCCAAACAAAAATGAATAAACATGCAAAACAAACATAAACACAGAACAATGAACACATATAAAAAATAGGACCTCCATCCCTAACTCTGATCACAAATATTAATTCACCATGATCAAAAGCCTAAATGTAAATGCTAAAACTATAGTTTTGAGAAGAAAAATACTTTTAGAAAAATATATTTATGACTTAGGGTTAGGCAACAGGATACACACACACAATAACTGTGTAAGAAAACAGGTAGAGGCTGGTGCTGTGGCATAGCAGGTAAAGCCACCGCCTACAGTGCCAGTATCACATATGGGCGCCGGTTCTAGTCCCGGCTGCTCCTCTTCCAATCCAGCTCTCTGCTATGGCCTGGGAAAGCAGTAGAAGATGGCCCAAGTCTTTGGGTCCCTGCACCCACGTGGGAGACCTGAAAGCTCCTGGCTCCTGGCTTCGGACAGGCCCAGCTCTGGCCGTTGAGGCCATCTGGGGAGTGAACCAGTAGATGGAGGATCTCTCTCTCTCTCTGCCTCTGCCTCTCAAATAAATAAATCTTAAAAAAGAAAATAGGTATAAATCAGATTTCTCAAAGTTGAACTCCAGGGCCACTGCTGTGGCAGCGGGTGAAGCGCATGACTGACATCCCGTATCGGAGTGCTGCTTTGAGTCCCGGCCGCTCTGCTTCTGAGACGGCTTCCCGGCTTCGGCCTGGCCCAGCCCCAGCCGTCACAGCCATCTGGGGAGTGAACCAGCAGATGGCCCACGTACTTTCTGTCTCCCCCTGTCACTCTGCCTTTCTAAAACACATACACACACACACACACACAAAATAGGTTGTTGTCTTTAAATCTGTCATCAAAAAGATTAAGAAAAGGAACAGGCAAGTCACAGTCTGAGAGAGAATATTCACTGAACACGCATCTGACCAAGCACTGGTCCCCGAGACGTATAACGGATTCTTAGAAATCAAAAACAAAAACGGAAAAATCCTCGTGCAAATGCACCGAACACGAGGCGAGGCGACGGGGAGAACATGAGACACCGTGGGGCGCAGAGGACGAGTGCCGCGTCCGGATGCCCAGACGCCCGCGGAGACGCACGTCCCTGTGCTGCGGGATGCGAGCAGCCAGGTCCCACCCCCGCTGGCAGGAGCACAGGCGGACAAGCACTTCAGAAAGTGTCTGGCAGGCCTTATAAAACTAAACATACACCTGCCCTGTGACCCAGCGTTCCATTCCCAAGCGCTCACCCGAGAGAAAGGAAAACACGGCCACAGAAGGCTTGTGAGGAATGCTCACAGCAGCTAAACATGGAAAAGGCCCACTTGGGGTCCGCCCCCGCAGCGCGGGTGATAAACGCGATGTCCGCGCGACGACAGCTTCTCACCAAGGAAGAGGCACCGCCCGCGTTACGCGCAGCCTGAGGATTTCAGAAGCATGACGTGGAGCTGCAGCAGCAGGGGCCAGGCCGCCCGGCCCCTCCCCCACGAGGCTAGAGCAGGACAGCGCGGGCTGTCCGGAGGAGCTGCGGCACGGGACGGGACGTGGGGTCTCTGGCTACAGGGACAGCCTCTACAGCAAAAGGACTTTGGCAGCACAGGCACACATCTGTGAGAAACGGCTAACTGGCACATGTCCGGTCTCCACCTCACTGTATGGAAACTCAGGCTTCCAAAGAACAAAGCAGCATAATCAGAACCGGCTGTTCAGGGGAGAGTGCCGATGCACACACAGGACCGTGCAGACAGACAGACAGGAACGGACCATTAGTTACGTGATGAGTGTTCAGTGTCGGGGCCTGTGCTGTGGTACAGCAGGTTGAATATCCACCTGTGGAGCCAGCATCCCATGTGGGTGCCGGTTCAAGTCCCGGCTGCTCCACTTCCCATCCAGCTCTCTGCTATGGCCTGGGAAAGCAGTAGAAGATGGCCCAAGTCTTTGGGCCCCTGCACCCATGTGGGAGACCTGGAAGAAGCTCCTGGCTCCTGGCTTCATCCTGGTCCAGCCCTGGCTGTTGCAGCCACTTGGGGAGTGAACCTGCAGATGGAAGATCTCTCTCTCTCATTCTCTCTCCCCTCCTCTCTAACTCTGTCTTTCAAATAAATAGAAATAATCATAATAAAAAATCTTAAAAATAAATATTTCAAAGTGTTCAGTGTAAAATTCTCCCCACTTTTCCAAATCAGATTTTCCAGATACGGTATCAGGCGAGCACACGCGGGAAAGCCAGCAACACCTGCATCAGAGACGCTCCACAACCCTTCCTTGCTAGAGGAAGCACAGGAAGAGAAACGAGCAATGACCAACTCAACCCCAGTGGAAGCCTGAGCAAGGAGTTAACCACGCAGAAAAAACGCCACATTCTGGGCATGAAGGGCCAGAACTTCTCCACCCATGAGAAGAAGGCGGGTGTGGTTAAAGACACAAAAGATACTGAACGATGAGGAAGCTACTGCGGGCTGAGACGTGATAAAGTTGTTCTATGGGAAAACAAGAGAGGCCAAAATTGACTCAAGACTTAGAAAACACATCAAGCAGCAGAGAAAACCCAGAGACGCCCAGGGCCCTGCACGCTCACACAGCCCGTCCAGGCCGCGGACGGAACACCTGAAAACGACAGGAAACGGACTTGGTAATCATGAAAGAAACGGACGAGCTTCTCTAAGTACCTGTTTGGAAAGAGTACTTTCCTCAAAACCTTCGAGGAGAAAATAAAAAATCACATACAAACGTGGGAGGACATAAAACAGAAATATTCCAAATTAATTTCCTAATTAGTTAACGCCAAAGAATCACACTCTACAGGAGCAGTAAGAAAGAAACCACACAAACAATCCTGAAAGGAAAACCTTTAGAAACTCGCAGCGAGGATCCAGCCCTACGAGAACTCCTCTTCAAAGCGACAGGGCAAGGGAGGCACCGGGCCTGCTGGGAGCAGTGAGGATCTGGCCTCCCACGCCAGCCGAAGGACAGGCCCCACCTAAAACCAGACCCACACAGACACGGGGCACGCTGCCGTCACTAAGCATGTCATCATGGGAGCCAAGACTTGATGTTTTACAAACAACGAGCTCAAAGCAGCAGCTCTGGAGCCGGCCTCGGAGGCGAGAAGCCCCGGCTCTGACCAGGCCCACACGGGTGGCGTGGCCATGCTCCTGGCCACCATCCCTCTGAGTCTCAGCTGCCCCTCTGCCCTGTGGGCATCCTCCAAAGGGCTCCAAGCCCTCTCCTGGGACGTCCACCCCAGGGGCCCGCGAGCTGGCAGCAGGGCAGGGCACCCCGGTGGGACCTCCATCTGCAGCCCGGCGCAGGCCGGCACTGCTTCCTGGAGCTGCAACCACACTTACTCTGCAGCCAGCGCTCACGCCGCAGCCTCAGCTTCTCCTTCTTGGGCAGAACGGCCTTGACCTCAGCTCCTGTGGACAGAGAACACCCCGTGAGGAAGAGGTACAAACGACAGCAGCCTGAGACTGCGCCAACCAGCTCTGACCCTCAGCGCTGTGCCCCCGCCCGGGCCACTGAGGCTCTGGTCTGTGCCCGCTCGCAGTGACACTGGGAAGCTGCCCCTGCACCAGTGTGCCTCCAAGGCCATGGTCTGGCCTCTGACCACCGGGCTGCCTCAAGAGCCCAGGCAGGCATTTGCCACCAAGGAGGCCTCCCCTTGCCTCGTCACACCCACCCGACAAGCCACGCAGCTGAGCAGATGCCGACAGCTCAGAGGGAATGCGGCTGGTAGAGCCTGCACCTTCTCCTGGGCGTGGGCGGGAGCTCGGGCCTGGCCCCCGTGTCTGCTCAGCTTCACGGACACATGCGGAGGCCAGAGGAAGGCCCTTCCTTGGACCCCACAGCGGGGGTTCCTGGGACATTTCCCAGGAACACACTCAGGCAGCGGACCTCCAGCCTTGCGCGCGTGTGGCTCAGGGCAGCACCCCTGGCGCCCGTGTCTCTGCCCCTCCTTCCTTTCAGGCACAGCCCACAGCCCAGGTGTTCTCGGTGTTCACGGGTGTCCTGTGCAGGGTGCGCCCGCCTCCCCTCTTGACTCTCCACTGTGCAGGCCAGGTTCCTCCTGCCCCGTGTTGGTTCTGCACGTGCTGGCTGGGTAAGCCTGTGGCTCAGCACTCACTCACTCAGTTCCTGAATCTGAATTCTTTACACCTCGCCTGCCGCCCTCTCCACATTCATCCCTGTGGTGCTGCCGATTCTTCCAGTCCTCCTGTGGCCCTCCTCCCCGCCGTCTCCACCCTTTCCTCCCAGAGGCCACATTTCCCTCCTCGGGGAGGCGGTGGCACTGCTCGTGGGGACAGTTCTCGGTCCCTCCTCCCTCTTCCGCCCGCCCAGGACGCCAAGGCTACTGCTGTGCGACTCCTTCTCTCCCTGTCCCCTTGCTAAGGTGAAAAAGCCTGCTTCCCGCAGAGGTGGCACGAGTGTCCCTGCCACAGCACAAGATGACCGCTCGCCCGCATAGACTGCCCACTCTCTGAGTCTGGCTCCAAGAACACCCACCGCCCAGGGCCAGCAGAGCACTGCGTGCAGCACGCCTGCCCTGGCCTGGCCTCCCCGTACCGGGCAGCCCAGCGCAGCGCAGGGTTGTGGGGCTTTCTGGTTTCTTCTCACTCAGGGGCAGGGAAGCTGCTTGCCTCCCGGGAGCCCAGCTTCCATGGCAACAGAGGGGGCAGCTGGGAGGAGCTGGGCCGAGGGAGCTTCTCTGGGCTCAGGGGACAGCAGCCTCCTGCTGTATGGGTGCCATCCACGCTCTGGCCCCAGACACTGACAGAGCACCCATGGTTCTCAGGGCAGAGGAACTGGGTGCTACATGGACTGGGGTCTCCCCAAGCACCTGGCAGTGCCCAGGACCTGGGCTGGCCACCGCAGCTTCATTCAAAGACAAGGTATTAGGCCTGCAGGTGCAATGGCCAACCCCCAGCCCCGGAGGCAGAGGGAGGTTGGCTCTGCCGGTCAGAGGCTCCTTCCAGTTTCTAAGGCCAGTACTGCGTTCCCTCCCAGGGCCTGGGCTCGCTGCGGACACAGGAGACCAGTGGAGCGTCAGGCAGAGTAAGCCCGGCGCAGAGAACAGCTTGGGGGAGAGCCCATGCCAATCGTGGCCTCTGGTGCCCAGGAAAGAGCTGCGTGGTGCCGAGCGTCCCAGGCTGACCCCAGAGGCGGGCACGCTCAGCCCTGGCTCATGGGGTCCCAGCTGCTGGGAAGGCTTTGCACAAGGGCTGGGTAGGGAGAGAAGGGGATGACTCAGGTTAGTCTGAATTCTAAGCAAAAAGCGGTCCACCATCTTTTCAGTGAATCCACCATCAGGATAAACCCGTGTCTTCCATCAGTGGCAGCGTATCTGAGAGCTGTCCACACACCCCAGCCACACTCCCCAGCATCAGGATTTGCCACGTCTGGGTGAGGCACCCCCAAACACTGCCTGCAGTCAGGTCCAGCCGCTGGTTGGCCTCTGGGGCCCCTGTCCTGTCTTACTTGGTGCTGACCTCCCCACCTGCCTGGGTCTGTCTGCGGCTTCCCTCCCTCACCAGCCTGTCCTCAGCTTACCCCGTGTGTCCCCTCTGTGGCTGAACCATGCTGCCCCCCCGTTCACAGTGCAACCCCAACCCCAGGACCTCCAACGTGACTGGTGACGGCGTCTTTTGAGAGATAAACGAGAGAAAATGAGGTCCTAGTGTGGGGAACAACTCGGACTAGACTAAGTTACTGGAATTAAGACTTATTCTATGCATCTGCTCTCCCACAATATGGCGCTGGGAGAGGAGTAAACAACTTTTACACAGCTGCCTCCAGTTAGACCAGTAACCTGCAGGAGCTGATCCTGCTCCTGATTGGAGGAGAGCAGCATACTCGGCGTGTGGGTAGCAGAGTTGGGATTGGTGGAAGAGGACTATAAAGGAGGAGAGAGACAACATGCACCAGGAACATCTAAGGGGAACATCCGGATAACATCTGAGCAGCCCCCGAGAGAGCTGGCCGGCGGTGTGCCGCTCCCCCGTGGAAGTGGGGAAAGTGCCAGGGGGAGCCGCCCTTCCACGGAGGTGGAAGGGTCGGTAGCCAACCTGGGAAGGACCAGCAGCAAACCCGGGAAGGGCCGAGCAGACAAAAGAACAGCGCAGGGTCCTGTGTCGTTCCTCCGCAAATGGGGGAGCGACATCCTAGGAGTGGGCGTGCGAGGACCCGGCCAGCCACACCCGCAGGTGGCACTACAGCCTCTGGAGCCCCAGGCCGAGGTCCTTCGCCAGGGCCACAGTGCTACCCACGCACGCTTCTCCCCACAACTGCCACCGACGGTGCGCTTCCAGCTGCAAGCAGGCAAAGCCACGGCCTCCAGGCCACGCCCGAGACTCCATGAGGTGACGCTGGACGATGGCGTATGCTTCCAGGCACCAGAGGCCCAGCACCTGCGAGCAGGCGGCCTCTCCACACCGCCCACTGGAGACACTCAGCAGCGCTGCTGACCCTGCAGCCGGGCCCCACATTACAGATGTGTAACCAAGCCCAGGGGCAGCAGCTTGCCCAGAGTCCTGGGAACTGAGCGCCACGGCACAGCTGGGCCCACAGGGCCTTAGAACTCTGGTGACGCATCCCCTCAGCCCAGGGGCCACGCACTGAGGGGTCCTGGCTTGCAGCTTTAATCCCAGAGCTAAACCACGGGCCCAGCCCTGGATGCAGCCACAGCTTCTCCGAGTGCCCAGAAAACGCACACACGGCTGAGCCGGCACAGCAGGCCGAAGCTGGAGGTCCACCTGCCGATCTGCGTACCCAGGCCGGAAACACAGCCACATGCGCCATGGCGACCTCAGGAAGCCCACTTCACACCAAGGGGAAGCTCACAGGCGGCAAATACAGGTGGAAATCACCACAGACACAGGCCCAACTGGCGGGTCCTGCACAGGCCCACGTGGTGCCAGCTGGCACCTCAGTGACTCCCTCCCTGTGAGGACGGGCAGGAGCCAGACAGGGGACGCTGTGCACAGCCAGCACAGGCCTTCCTGCTCACTGGTGCCAAGGTAGGACATGAGGATGAGGACGGGGAGGAGAAACTGGGCCGCAGGTGTCGGGGGCAAGACCAGCACCCTTTGCAGGGACCGGGCCTCCGGGTCCTGGGCAGACAACAGGGCAGTCTCCACGTGCTGCGGGAGCACACTGAATAAATCCAGAAACACTGGCGTCACCGCTTCGGCAGCCTCGTGCCCCAGGGGAAGTTGGCCTGGCATGTGGGGAGAGGATCAGGATGAACTCACCGGGTGTGTCTCATCTTTATCTGCCCGCCCAGGCCCCTGCAGGCCCCCATGGTCGTGGCAAGCAGGCATGTGTGCTACTAACACCGTCTGCCTTCGATGCGCTCCGGAAGACGGCGGCTCCAGTGCGGTGCTCTCTCCTTGGCCCTGATTTTCCCTGGGCTAAGTGGTTTCGGTTGGGACCCACTCTCCCCAGGACATGTGCACACGACAGGCCTGTCCCAGCTGGCACAGCGGACTGTGAGGTCCAAGGAAGAAGCATCAGAAACAAGCTCTGTGGACAGAGGGGCAGTAGCCCTGCTGGACGACCCCAGGCCAGAGGGAGCCTAACCCCTCTCCCAGTAGTCAGGACCCTGGAGCCGACCTGCTCACCTCACCCCCACCCCTTGCTCCCAACAGAAAAGGAGGGGCTGTGAACCCTCACGGGCAGCCTTGGCCGCACCCAGGCTGGGGACTGCACGGCCCAGGGCTTGGACACTGCTCCCCACACTGTGCCTGGTCCCCACTGCCTCAGGTTGGGTTGAGAACAAAACGTCCACGCAGCTGGACACTGTCCAACCCCCAGTGAGGTGCTGGGGTGGGGGTGGGGAGCGTCCTGGCTGGCGTGGGGCCCGGGCACTGTCTGAGGTGTGTGGCTCTGGCGAGGCAGATGGCGCTGGCCGTGCACCGACAGGGCAGGATGGGGCTTTCTCCAGACAATCCTGGTGGCTGCCTGCAACTCTGGAGTTATTTCAAAGAAAAAGACCCTAAGACCAACGGGGACCGACCCACAGTAACCTGGACTGTGCTGGAATGAAGAAAACGCAGGGCCCTTCCTGGTCCCGGCCCCAGGGGGCTCCCAGCACGCATCTCCATGGCATCAGAGAAACAGGAAGCAAACAAGGCCATTCCCGTCAGACGCGCAGGGTCTGGAATGCCCGGAACTGCTGGCAGCAGGCCCCGCGGGCCACAGAGCGGCACGGAGGACTGCCCAGATCCCATCAGCCCCTGACGGACTGATTCAGCGCGGGGGTTCAGAGCGGGCTGTGTGTCTTGCCCGTCCCGATCCCCAGCCCCGCGGGCAGAGGGAGACACAGAGGCGCAGAACTGTGAAGGACAAGGCAGGTGCTCCCTCCCCCATGCTGAGGACGAGGTGATGTCAGCCTGGGCTGCTCTGGTTTCTAAACTCAGAGCAAGGCCTACAGCCAAGCAGGCAAGCCAAGCTGCTCGCAAGAGGCAGCCGCTCAGAGCATCGGCGTCAGGTGGGCCACGGGGCCTCTTCAGCCTCAAGCAAGGGCCGCTGTCCAGAGCCCCGGCCAACCACGGACCAGCACGGTCAGCACTGTGGCCCTGGGGCTCTGGGCAGAGAGGGGACACAGTAAGCATTTCTGACGAGTGACAGATGACAGCAGCAAGGGCCATACTCTTTCAGTGACCCCAGCCCGAGCTTCCCCACCAGAGACCCAGACTTGGCATGGGGGCAGCAATGCCAAGGCCAGGGCAGGCCCAGCCCAACCCAGAAAGCCCACAGCCCAGCCAGCAGTTTCATAAGGAGAGTAAAACTGTCTAGGACCATGGCAAAAACAAGACTTAATGGGATCAGCCATCCACCTCACAGCGGGAGGGCTGTGACACCCCCCCAGGCCCTGAGCCCCGCCCTTTCCACACCCCAGATCACCCTCTGCTTGGATGACTCAGTGCCCCCTCTCCAGGCCCAAGCAGTACACTCACTGCTCACAGCACTGGGGGTGAAGGGCAAGTCCCTGCTGACTTGGACCCCAAGACCCCAGGCAGCAGAGGCAATCCCAGAGGGAGGCATCGTCCCCTCCTGCCCCCAGCGCATCCTTGCAAGGTGCACCTTGTATCCAAGGCACCTGCGGCTGCCCAGAACTGCAGAGCCAGGCCGGGGCTCGAGGGAACTGCAGCTCAGGCCCCGACACTTAGGGCTGCCCCACTACTGGATGTCAGAACAGCGGTGGTGCGGAGCGGCGGGAGGACACAGCTCCCAGGGACCCCACATGAACGGTCAGGAAAGCCGGTCGCACCTGGTTCGTTCTCATTTCATGAGGACGACGTGCACTGTGGCTCAGGCTCGGGCAGTGCCTGCAGGTGTCCGACTGATGTAACTCAGATCTGAGGTGCAGCCCTCGACACGGGTCCCCTCAGCCCACCTGAAACACAGCTATGGGCCGCCCCCACAGCCGCACGGCCAAGCAAAGCGAGAATAAGGTCCTGACTGGCTAAAAATAGAGGCAAAGGCGAAATGATAAAAGCATTAAAACATTGGAAGCGATACAAGCCACAGGAAACAGAGATTTTCCTAAAGAGAAGCTTACTACCTCTGCAGGGTGCAATGACACGAGTTCCAATGGGAAGAGCAGTCTGCAGGTGACAGAGATGACACTCCTCCCATATAAACAGCTGTCCCAAACCCGTGAGCAAGACACCAATAGCTGGGGGAGGGCAGGAGGGCACAGGCAGGCGCCTCAGGGCGCTCACGAGGAACCCACACAAGCCAGGCACCACCACTCACCACGTACACTGACACAGGTCCCACCTGGACCTTGCGACCACAGGTTGGCATGACGGGCAGCCTCTCGTGTGCTGCTCCGGGAGCTCCCACGGGGCTCTGTCTGCAGCTGGCAACGTGGCAACATCTACTGACACGATGCATGCCCACACAGACCCAGGGGACGCATGCACGCCGCCCCTGCAGCACGGCTGCATCGCACAACACGTCCACAGCAGGCTGGAAAAATGCAGCGCCCCGCACGCGTGTGCTGCTTCCGAGTGTGGAGGCAACTGGCCCACTCAGGGGCCCTGCTCTGAGGACCAAGGGCTTAGAGCCCTCAGTCTCTACGGGAGATGGAAGCCAGTGACAGGCAGAGCTCCCCAGAGTGCCACACGAGGTGGACTCAGCTCCAGACGCTCAATCCAGCATCCGCTTGCCCTTGGCGGGAGGCTGTGTGGGGTCTCCACACCCACCCACAGCGTGCAGGGCCCTCTCCACAGTGCACAGCCCCAGGACCCAGAGTCCCACGGCCAGTCCCTTGCAGACAGGAGCTGCTACAAATGGGAAATGCAGGTTCAAAACCCCACGCCTACCTCCTCCAGGACAAGCGCTCACGGCTGGTGTGAACTCAGAAAGCAGAACCCACTCAGGACAAGGGCGCCTGCCAGCCACTTCTCACCTTGCTACAAGCTCAGGGCCAGGCATGAAGATGGAGGGGACATAGTCATCACTGTCACACACGACACAAGCATAGCAAATCCTCACCGTCACACACATGATGTATGTATAACAAATCCCCATCAGTACTATCACACACGTGACATGTGTAGCAAATCCCCATCAGCACATCACACACAGGACACTCGTGAGGCGAATCCTCGTTAGCGCCCTCACACACACGACACGTGTACAGCAAACCCCCATCACCGTGACACTTGTGTAGTGAATCCTCGTCAGCGCCCTCACACACACGACACGTGTACAGCAAATCCCCATCACCGTGACACTTGTGTAGTGAATCCTCGTCAGCGCCCTCACACACGACACGTGTACAGCAAATCCCCAGACCGCCACAAGCTGTGAAATGGAGTGAACCAGCAAGGCTGGGAGGTCGAGGCTCACTAGGAGGTGGGCCTGAGCCACAGGGAGGGGGGTCCTTGCTGCCCCTGCCCTGGGGACAAGGGAGGCTCTGAACACCAAGAGTCCACATCACCCCTCTGTGGCCAGCAGCACTGCCCTTGGGCCCAAGTGCTGGGGACACCAGCCCCAGGACAGCATCTCTGGGACCAGACACAGGTGGCACCTCTGTGCACAGCCCCACACAGAGCCCTGTTCCCTTCCGACCCGCCCCCTCATTTTCTATCTGAAAACCCCCGGCCGCCCTCCGGCCCCAACAGCCACTGAAGCGCATGACAAGCAGACAGCCTCAGCAGGACGCTGCCCGCCGGCTCCACAAACAGCAGAAATATGCTGCGAGCCTTAAATAGCTCCAGCCACTGCATCCACAGCGCCGGGTTTAGAAACAGCAACCCACACGCTCAGACGAGTCCCCCCCATGCTCCCGAGACGTGCCCGAGCAGCAGCGCTCGGACGGGGGAGGGGCCCTGGGAGGGGCCGCATGACCCAAATGCCGACCCAGTCCAGAAAAAACCTTGCTGGGGTCAGGACGCCCCCTTCCCCAGGAGGACGGCTCTGCTGCTGCCGGATACAGACCCACAGGAAAGAAGCCAGGCTCTCAGGCCCACCCTGGTCACAAAGCAGAAGCACTAGCACAGATCCTCAGAGACCAGGCCCAACTCCCTGACAGAAAGTTCCAGAAAAATGATTCCAGAAGTCAGTCCAACATCATTACTAGGGGCAGTGAAGCCATTTGGCCATGGTGTGGCAAACAGAGCAGACGTGAGCCTCACAGGAGACGGCGGGCCCAACAAGCCAGCACATACAGCCCCGGACGGGCCGAGTGCACACAGGCGTCGCACGGACGCCGCGGGGACACACCCTGGATAAAGAGCGGCAGGGGTCCGAGGCCCCCACTGGCTAAGGGGAGGGCTGCTTCTGAGATGGAGCAGGAGCTGTCCACTCCCAAGCAGGCCAGTGGCCAACAGGGGCAGCAGGCCGGCAGGACACACGTGACCACACGCAGGACCAGGTGCAGTGTCACTTCTGTGGCCAGCCAGGGTTTTGTCTTCCATGCCACACACAGGGCTTTCTGAGTTACGCAACGTTGTTTCACACAAGCAGTTTAGAGCGCGGCCAGCCCTAAGCTCAAGTCCTGCTCACAGGTGATGTGGCGAGGGGACCTGCCACGGAGCAGTACAGGCACCGAGCCACAGGGCCAGCTTGGCGCCCGGGCGGGGCACCACGAGGGGAAGAGGACTCCGCAGGCGGCACACAGCCCCGCCCACCAGCCTCCCTGTGCAGACGCCGGCCACAGTGGATGCGGGCTCTCGGATGGCCACTGGCAGGCTGGGAATTTTGCCTCACTCAGGGCATCCCCAGACCCGGTCTCCTCCCAAACTGTGAATGCGGCCAAGGCTCAGCAGAGCACGCAGGGCAGCGGGCAGCGGAAACAAAGTCAGCTGACTCGCCCCAACCTCTCGCACCCTCTTCCACTGCTCACCTCAGGACCCTGACGTCCAGCAGGTGACTTCAACTTGATGGAGGCCACACCTGCTGTGCGGGTGGGAGCACACGCGTGCCACCACCACGTGCTCCGGACATGGCTCAGGCGAGGTTTGTCCCCTCATGGGCTGGCCTGAGAGCTCACAGCTTTACGATGAACGCCTGGGGTCCCAGGAAGCAGATCAGAGACGGGGAGTAGCAGGGGGCACTGAACCCAGCAGGCTGGTTCTGCTCGGCCCCTGCCCACAGCTAGAACGGAACAGGCCTCGCCCAAGGTCACAACGTGCTGTGACAGGAGACCCCAGAGAGCCAGCAGGCATGCGCCAGGCTGGCTGGCCCCACCCGCCAGCCCCTGGCCGGCTGTCTCAACAATGTATAGCTCAGAGCAGACAGACAGAAGACACAGCCATTCACGGGCCTCTCTACCTCCCTGGCCCGCCCAGCACTGCAACACCCTCCATGGACCACGGGTAAGGACTGGCACCTCCGTGCCCCACAGCGGCCGAGGCAGCTGACACACAGGGCGGCCAGCAAGGCTCCGGCAAGCTCCTCCTGACGTCTGCTCTACGGTACAGTCTGATGTCCCCTGCTCTGTGTGTTCTTAGGAGTCTGGGGTAGGTGGAGATGTCGGGAATATGCTCTGTGACTTCTGCCAGACCCGACTCAGCTGTGGAAAAGGTTCTTCATGGTTATCTTTTAAAAACTGCCTAAAGGCAGCCCACGGCCCCCTCTAATCTATGTGCAAGGTGCGCACTGGCCAAGTCTCCCCCTGCAAGGCAGGCGCCCTGGTCCTAAACCGGGCAGAGGGATGAAGAGAGTGCAGCTGCTGCCCTCTACCGGGAAGAGCAGGGGAGGACGCTGGAGGAGCATGGGAAGGTCAGGGTCTAAACCAGCAGTTACCTGGGCAAGGGTCTGTCCTGGCCAGGACTGGTCTTGCCTGAGAGCCATGGACACACCCCTGCAAAACGTCCCGACGCCAGGCCTGGAGGCCACGTGCCCCAGTCCAACACCGCCGCACATGTGTCTGCACTGCCACCTCCTGGCGGCCCTGGGGTTAACACCAGCTGACAGCTGTGCCTTCCTTCTGGCACTTCCCACTGGACACCAGGCCTGTCCTCCCACCAGGCCTCACCCCACCTGCCCGCCTCCCAGGTGCTCGTCTGAGAACAAAGAAGGCGCATTTTCTGCAGTTTTCCAGTTTGAAGGGATCCAGAACTAGACTTGGAACTCCAAAACCATCCCCGTACCACCTCCTCTGGACAACACGATGCTAACGTGAGCATCATGTTCGAGGTCACTGGACGGTCACCGGACACCACCACCACCCAGCAGCCACCTGCCAGGCCACAGTGCGCCACACACTGGCTTGTGGCACTGAATGTGGGGGAGGAGCACAAGATGGGGGTGCTCTCCGGAGCACAGAGCAGCCGTGAACCTGCTAATGGTGGGGAGTGAGGAGCTGGGCTGCCCCCACTCTGCACCTGCACCCGCCTCCTCCCAAGGCAGGAACAAAGCCATGATGTCAAGGAGTCCCATGGACCACCACTGCGGAGCCTGGAGCTCCTCCCAGGATGCACAGAGGCCTGCCCGTCAGGGAGGACAGGCCCAGGAGGGTGAAGAGAGGGAAACGGGGAGGGGCACTTGATTTCCGGCTGGCTGAGCGCCCACGGCTCTGTACACACAGGAAAGACACCTTCAGGAAAGCACCTGGGGACACAGGTGCATATGGCAGGGGACCAACGGCTGGCGTGTGTCCTGGATGACAGGCCACGGGCAGGCAGGGCTCCGCCTACCCTGGGCCACACCAGCTGCAGCTGCCCAGCTCCTGGGCCAGAGAGGAGGAGCGCGATTCCCTTTCTGACTCAGCCCAGGGCAAGGACAGGTGATGTTGCACTAACCAGGCAGATGGGCGCCTCCACGGCCAGGCAGGTCACGGAGCGGCAACAGCCAGGCCACAGGATGCAGCACCCCAACAACCAGGGGCGCCCCAGGCCCACTTTCCCTGCTGGGATCCACGGCATTGCCAGTCAGCAGCTGAAGCAACCGAGAACACAAGGAAGAGGTGCTGGAGGCGAGGGAGGCACACAACGGAGACCCAGACGCTGCGCGTGGGAGACCCGGGAGGTCTCTACACCCTGGTAACCAGCAAAGAGCACGTGGGGCCTCACACCCAGGAGAGCCCCACACCACACCCATGGGGCATCCGCAATATCACTTCATGATGTGGTGGAGAGACAAGCCCATGCCAAGATGGCCACTGGCAAGCGAGCATCAGTTACTCAGCAATGGCTTCGGAAACCCCCTGGGAAACCACCTGGCAACTGGAGCCTGCCTGGCAACAGGCTGTGATTGGTTAGGGCATAGACCGCCCCTTGACCGGATTGGCTGCCTTGGCTATATAAGCAGCTGTAGCAACTGAAATAAACGAGTCTGCAGGCTGCTTGCCTCAGGCCTGCTTTCACCCGATTCCCGGGGTCTGTGTGGTGACTCCACACCTCTTGCCCCCACTGTGCTCCTCCTCTCAGAACGAATCCACAGCAACACCGTGGAAGTGGGCTCCCTCAAGTTCTGAACACCACACTGGCTCTTCACGCCACGGGGCAGAGAGGAGCAGGCCTGGCTCCCTGCGTGTGAACCCTGCATGAGGCCTGCCCGTCATCCACACACAGCCCAGGCCTCTTGCAGGGAGGGCTGAGCTCTCTGGGTGACCCACAGGCGGCCTCAGCTCTGAAACCCTACAAATGATCCGTACAAAACGACCAGTCTTCTCTACAGCAGATAAAGCACTCTTCTAGGTTTACAAAAAGTGACCCAAACTGCCCCAAATAGGCACAAACCTTGAGACAATCAGTAAACACACAGCAAACAGCTCAATCCTATCGGTCACCAAAGGAACCCAGCCCTGCCCTGCACATCCCTGCAACAAAACCAGGAAGTTCTCCAGGACCCAGCCCAGAGACAGAGCCTCCAGGGAGTCACGTGAGTCACAGGTGGGAGCCACCCCTCAATCCAGATGCCTCTCTCAGTGAGCTCACAGGAAACCAAAGCAGCGGCAGGCAACACGACCCATGGAAAACACCGGACATAAAATCCTAGCTGTGAATTCGCACAGCTCAGAGCCATTTACAGACTGTACCAGGAAACCCAGAAGAAGTGTGAGGAAAATCTAGAACTTCCAGGGCCAGCACTGTGGCACAGTGGGTTAACGCCCTGGCCTGAAGTGCCGGCATCCCATATGGGCGCAGGTTTGAGACCCGGCTGCTCCACTTCCAATCCAGCTCTCTGCTGTGGCCTGGGAAGGCAGCAGAAGATGGCTCAAGTCCTTGGGCCCCTGCACCCACGTGGGAGACCTGGAAGAAGCTCCTGGCTCCTGGCTTCGGATCGGTGCAGCTCCAGCCGTTGCGGCCATCTGGGGAGTGAACCAGCGGATGGAAGGCCTCTCTCTCTCTGCCTCTATTCTGTATAACTCTGACTTTCAAATAAATAAATCTTAAAAAAAAATCTAGACCCTCCTTTATCACCACACAAGGAAACAGCTCAGAAAACGTGTGCATCGACTGGTGCAGCATCAGCAGCCCAGACAGGAGGAAAGTCAAGGCAGCCGGACAAGGTGACAGCTCCTGCAGACCGACAGCTGACATGGACGGAATGGCTGAGAGTACGAGGTGTGCACAGCAACGCGTGAACACCAGCAATAGAGAGATGGGGCAGAGGGCCCGGCGGGGGCGGGGTTCCCAATTACATCCACTTTTATCTCATAACGCTGCAAATGCAGCAGCCAAGGGGTTCCCGCCACAAGGTGGTGGGCGTGCACCCCACAGGCCCGCTCCCACTCGGCCCAGTCAGTCGGGGTGAGGGCCTGGCTGACTGCTAAGGTGCCACGGCGGAGTGCTGGGATCAAGGCCCAGCTCGGCTCCTGACTCCAGCTTCCTGCTAACGTGCACCTCGGGTGGGGGCGGCAATGATGGCTCCTGTAGCCAGGCCCTGCTGCCCCCGTGGAAGACCTGGACCAAGTGCCCAGCTTCAGACCCCTCCCTGGGGCTACTGCAGGCATCTGGGGTAGGCAGCGGATAGGAGCTCTGTTTGTCTCTCAAAAATAAGAAAAAAAAAATGTTGGTTGAGTCAGACAAATGGATACCAGGAGGATACACTCAGCAAACTCCTAAACAGGAGGCAATAGGAAAAACCAAAGGGCAGGCAGGGCCGCAAGGCTGCCTGGGAGCGTGGTCTGCGTGCACTGGCTTCCTGCAGAGCAGCTTCCAGGGCCGTCACGCGTGTGAGCACGTGTGCTCGCTTGCACAGCTGCGCAGGCTACCACAGGGTGTCTCTCACCCGCACTCAGGACTCACACCAACATTCAGACGAATGCCATGTGCCGGGAGCTGTGTCTAACTCTGCCTTAGCGTGGCAGGGAGTGACAGCCACACCAGCCTGTTTTCAACTTGAGTGTATCTTTAAAAAAAACGATCCGTAGAAATAAAAATCATTAAAATCCACTCAGCACAACCCGCACAGGCGAACCCCAGGCCCCCCTCACCTCCCCTTACCCCGGACCCCACCTCAACTCTCCTCACCCCAGGCCCCCTCACCTCTCTTCACCCCTCACCAACCCCACCTCTCCTGATGGACGTGATTCTCACCCGGGCCCACCCCCAACCCCTCCTCACCCCTCTCCCCTCTCCCCTCCTGATGGACCTGAAGCTCCTCACCCCGGGCCCTCCCAGATGGACATTAGGCTCCTCACCCCTCACCCCCACCCCTCACCCCCACCCCTCCTGATGGACATGAGGCTCCTCACCCCGGGCCCACCCCCACCTCTCCTGATGGACGTGACGCTCCTCTGGTCCAGCTCCAGCCTCTGCACTAGGGCGCTGGGGTCGATCTTGGTCTTGGCAAAGATGTCGGTGTGGACAAAAGCCCAGTCCTGAGCAAAGGGAAACACGCCGAGGTGAGGCCGGCCCCGTGGCTTCGGAGGGCAGCGCCAGGCCGGTAGCGAGTGGCCGTAGAGGGGGGTAGGGGGGGCACAGCGCCTCAGCCCCCCGCGTGGCCCAGGCCCAGGCCCCCTCCCGGGGATCCGGCCGTGGCCCCAGCAGCAGCCCCAACCCCTCAGCGCTCCAGCCTCCCATCTCGCCGCCGCGCCAGGCTCATCCCACCAGCCTCCTCCTCGGCCCGCTTCGGGGCCCCCGCGCCCCGCAACCAGCAGCTCCGACACGCCCATCTGGCTCACTCCAGGCCCAGCCGGCGTCTTCCCGGGGGGCGGGCGCGCAGGCCCCTGGGTGACAGGCGCGAGGGAACGCGTGCGGGGCGGCCCAGGAATCCGCGCCGGGGCCCACGCGGGGGGCGGCGACCCCGCCGTTCGAAGAGCCGTGGAAACACTAGGCTCCATCGTGGCTGCCTTCACAAAGGTCGGGGGGCGCTCCCCGAGCCGGGGCCAAAGCGTGCGGCTCCTCTCCGGCCTGCGCCCCGCGCGGGGGCCCCCGGGGGGTCCGCGCCGCCACGCAGCCCGGCGGCCCAGGACGCGCCCTCACCTTGCCCGCCGCTCCGCCGGCCGACGCCTGCGGAAGGGCCGCGTCCGGGGCTGGGGGCGCGGGGCCGGCCGCGGCCTCCCCCGCGAGCCGCACAGCGGCCTGGTGCACCCGCGCCCGCAGCCCCCTCACTTTCCCCATCTTCCGCGGGACGCCCCGGCGCGGCCACCTGAGCCCAGGAGCCGCCGGAAGTCGGTCCGGCACTGGCGACGCCCGGCGGAAACTGGAGCCGCCGGAGCCGGGGTCCGCGTTCCGCGCGGGCACACGCAGGCTGCCGGAAGCGCCCGGAAAGCCGGAAGTGCACGGGAAGCCGGAAGTGCCGGTCGCAGCCCGCGCTGCGCTGCGCTGCCCGCGTGCGGCGGGCGCACGACGCTCGGACTTTGCAAAAGGCCTGCGAGGAAGGAGGTCGCGGGACGTGAGGGGCGCGCCCAGCAGACGGAGGCCGGCCTGGGACGCAGGAGCAGCCGCGTCCGATCTCGAGCCTCCGCTTCCCGTTCCGGCCTCCAGACGCAGGGAGCGCGTGCAGCCACGGGCGCCGGGGCGGGACGGGCCCGGCGGACAGCCGGGACGGGCAGCGAGGCTGCCGACGTCAGGCCCTGCGGGGCGTCCTCTGCCGGCGGCCCCAGGGGATAGTGGCTCGCCCGCGGCCACGCCGCGCACACTTGTGTCCACCCGCGCAGTATCCGCAGGCCACTTTCCTCGCTCCCAGGAACACAGCGCGGGGCCGGGTCGAGTTCTGGAGGGTCGAGGTCTTTGCTGGGCCCTCAGCACCCGCTGCCCCTTGATTCTTGGGGTGAGGGGACCCTGCAGCCTTGCAGGTCCCGGATGTGGCCGAGGGCTGGGTGGTCATCGTCTTGGCCGTGGGTTGAATGTGTGGGCTGCCCGGACTCGCGGTGAGGGGTCTCTGCCACCGCAGGGCCTGTAAGAAGCGGTCAGGCCCGCAGGACAGCAAGCTCCTGAGCCCGGGCCCGTGTTCACTCCACCCTGCGATGACCCAGCAGGGAGCCAGGGAAGCCCTGGACGGTCAAGCTGGCCGCCGGCCTCGCTCCTCAGCAGCTTCCCTCGCTGCTGACCACGCACAGCCCTCAGCCGCATCCACTTGCCCGTGGCTCCGAGGCCTGCTGCCTCATGGTTGTGTTTGCTGAAAATCTGCCGAGCCGGCTTCTGGGGGCCACAGTAGCAGCAGACGGAACGAGCTGCAGCCACAGCGGGGCCTGGCGTTCGCAGAGGGACTCGGCTGTGATGCTGGCCCGGCAGCCACCTCGCGCTGCCACGTGTGCACAGGCGTGACATGCTGACGCTGGAGGAGCTCCGCGTGCCCTTTCTCTCACCTGGCCTGCCCCGTCGTGCGCCCTCCATCGAGCTGGATTTGGGGCTCCCCTGCCCCCCGACAGCTGCCTTGTAATCCCCGGGCTGCTCTTCCTCAGAGCCCGCAGTGCTTTGTGCGAAAGTTTGTGGAGCAAAGTATAAACAGTCTCCTGAGATGTCTGGGTGTTGGACCTGAGACAGCCTCAGTGCAGAGGCTGGGGTGGGCGGCAGGCAGGGGCAAGCAGGCCGCGGGCCCCAAAGGCCTGGCAAGCTGACGCTGTGGCGTCTCTGCCCCGGCGCCATCTGTGGATCTACCAAGTCATCCAGCTTAGCTCCAGGCCTGCAGCAACAGCGTGGCTTTAATTTTTAGTGATTCTAAGTCAAAAGGGTGGGAGAGAAAATGCAGATAGGAATTATTGAGAGCGTGCATGAAGCAGGAGGAGCCGGTTCTGTAGGACGAAGGGTCCAAGCAAGAATACAGGATTCCTTCCCTACACTCACCCTCACTGTTTACCAATGATGATCAAGTAAGGTGAATTACTGGGAAGTAGCCCTGCTCATTAAATGTGGCGTGGTTATTTACGTAAATGCAGCCGGAAGGGTAGTTGGCCACGTAGGCTCTTTTTAAATCTGCCTTGCTAGAACTTTCAAAGCCAAAGACTCGCTTCAGACAGACGTCACCTGCCACACAAATAAACGAGGGTAAATCCGCCCTTCTCCGGGCCCCCCGAATGTCAGCCCGCTGTTGGCCGAGTACCAAGGGCCCCACTCTCAGTAAAGTCAACCCCAGTGCCTTCCCGCCGCCTGATTTGGTCTGAAAAAAGGACGTTCCAGTGAGGGCCTCGGGGCAGAACCAAGGTCTCCACTTACATCCTGCTTCAAGGAAAACAGATTGTTACTGAGCCCATGCAGAAGAACGCCGGCCATGACAAGAAGAGCACTCGCTAAGGTTTCTGCGTGCTGGAGCCACGGGGCAGGGAAGAAGAGAGATGGCGCAAGTCCGCGAGCCCAGGTGTGATGCGCCACATCGCTGTGGAAGCCTGCATAGCTGACGAGGAGAATTCCCGTGAATCCGGAGAGCGAAACCTGAGTGTGGCGGGGATGTCCTAAGCAGTCGTGACAATGTGCTCGTCCACGGGACTTCCGCCCGTGTGGCGTGGCGTGGCGTGGCGTGGCGTGGCGTGGCTCAGCTCGGCTTGGGGAGCGGTGGTGTGGCAGCTCTGAGTCTCTGCCCACGTCAGTGTCGTGACCGGAAGTCCGTCTCCTGTGCTGAGTTCTGGTCCAAGGCCATCCGGTGCCGAGAGCTGACCGTAAGCTCCCAGAAAGCTTCCGAGTGGTCATGTCGGCAAGTGACAAAGACCCCAGGCCAGCCGTGCCTGAAGACCTCCTGACAGTGCCTCAGAAACTGGGTTATTCAACGACGTGCAGTATTGTAACCAGAATGACGACTGATTACACAGAATCGCTTCGCGGCCTTTTGGCTAAGATCAAGTGTGCACAGAAAGTAAGGGCCTGAGCAATTTCCAGGGATTTTATAACTTTATTGTTACCGGTCGCAGAGCGGAGAGTGGTTGCCGGAGAGTCTCGTGGGCTCCTTTTCTCAACTTAGTATAAAGACAAGAAGCTGGGAAGCAATTTGCCAAGAATAGAAACTTGTATTTGGTCGGCAGGCGACAGAGAAGGCGTCTGGTCCGAGAGGAGAGCAGGCGGAGCGCCCAGGCGGGACACTGGCTCCGAGGAAGGGCCCCGGGTTTTTCAGGCATTACTGTTTGTTCGTTGGGTTATCCTGAGGGTTCCACACATGTGTGTTGATTCACTTGGGGCTCAAGGAGATGGGGGCGCCTCCTGGGGACTGTCCATCTCCCTAGGGGCTCAGCCCCCTCCTCTGCCAGCTCTGGGTGGAAGATGGCAGCCCCCTGGAGGTGATTTAAAGCCGTAAGGTCACACAAGATAGCCTGGAGCTCCTGGAGCCAGTCTGAGTCTGCCCAGGGGCTCAGCCCTCCCCTGCCAGCCCTGAAGGTGTGGTTTAAGGCCACAAGGTCACACGTGCGGTGCAGGAAGCTGTCAGTGGACACAGCAGCCGTCACGGGGCTCAGTCAGGCAATGGCGGCAGCGGCAGCCACGGTGGGGCTTCCTCCTCCTGCAGCCTCTTGCCCCCTTTGCCTTTCTCCTTTCCTTTCCGGCCAGATCTCGTCCGCTTCCCCCAACAGCGGTCCCAATCCTACGTAAAGGCATGACTTCCTGGCAGCTCAGGGGAAACGGGGTACAAACCCAGAAACGATTGCCCCACCACCTCTGGTTGAAAAACTGACCTGAAGGTGTCTCCGCGTTGGAACAAACGGAAAGTGCCAGGATTTGATGCGTCTCTGGCTTTGTGCTGGAGAACATTCCCTGCTGAGTATCAAGACGAAGAAAACTGGAGCTAATCCGAACCGAATTCAAAGCAAAAATGGAAAGATTTGTAGTAACAGCACCCCCTAGGACTGCTTTGTATGTGGCTCCCCGATGGGGTCGCGAGTCCGGAGGACAGCTCTTCTGCACTTGCGGTGTGGTTCCGAATCATTCGCAAGTCAGCCATTAGTGACCCATTTTTATACTTATTTCATTTAAAATCATGTGATGCAGCATAGTCTTGCAATATGTATATAGTTGCAGGCAAAAAAAGAAAAACTCACTGCAAAACTTGTTAATTTTAGTCACTGATGGTATAAAGTGAAACTTAGTTTTAGCGTGTGCTAGGGTCCTGAAACCCTATGGTTATCTCTAAAATGGATGGCTTTTCTCCTGAAACGTTTGTGGAAGAGCGGCCCTGCTGTCGGACCCGGCTGCCGTACGTGATCACTCCTGTGCGATTACCTACTTCCTTGGGTTGGAGACTGGAGGAATTGAAGCTGCTGCCAGCAACGCCACTCAGTCACTTCCAGGAATTACTTCCGAGTGGGGGCTCCCCTTCGGGAAGGAAGGGGTGATGGGGACTTCTTCATCTTCAGCTCCCTAGCAGGATCATTCTGTCTTAGCTATATTGTGTTTGTGCATGAGGGGTTACCTTAGGTAAGTAGCCTCCCGTTCCCACTGTCTTTTTACTCCCTTTTAAATGCTTAACGTATTTAGTAGCAGCTTCAAGTGACCAAAAGACCACAATCTTTGTTCTAATGTCCGTGCCAAAAGCCATGGGGAATTTTGCAGTGACAAGATTTCAGGCTCTCACTATGAACACATTTTTGAACCATAATTTTCATTTTGAGCATCATCTTGAATTTGCAAGCTTTCCTTTATGTGTTAGTTTTAACAGACTTTGGCATTTTAATTTAATGAGGTAGATAATTTATGGTCAAGTGTCTTTTTGCAGAGAATTACTGCTTTCTCGATGATCAATCAGATCATATGGAAATTATTTTCTAAGGGTTTATTTAGGTAGGTAGATTAGAAACAAGTTTACATCCATTTTTGCCTGTTTTGTCTCTGGTGGTGCAAGGTTTTTAAGCATGGCTGGTAAAGAATTACCTAGAAGTTCTGATAAGATTTTGTAGTGCAGTCTGGCGGTATCCTTGCATAGCTGTTTGGGTAAGGACGTAAGTCAGTTCTGTTAAAGGTCAACCACATTCCGGAAATGATCTCTGTCTGAGTTGTGAGATTATCAGAGTAGCTTAGCCCAGCTAAATATTCATCAGAAACCTAAATTATATTTTAAAAAAATGTGATGGCTGGGGGCTGGCGCTGTGGTGCAGTGGGTTAAAGCCCTGGCCTGAAGCACTGGTGTCCTATATGGACTCCAGTTCTAGTCTGCACTCCCATGTAGGTGCAGGGCCCAAGCACCTGGGCCATCCTCCACTGCACTCCCTGGCCACAGCAGAGAGCTGGCCTGGAAGAGGGGCAACCAGGACAGAATCCGGCGCCCTGACCGGGACTAGAACCCCGGGTGCCAGAGCCGCAGGCGGAGGATTAGCCTAGTGAGCCACGGCACCGGCCCAGACTTAAGTTTCTAATTCAGGTTGTCAAAGTGGCCATATGATTTTAGATTTTGATTTGTTTTCATTTAAAAAAGTAAGCCTGCCACTTTTAAAAAAGTGGGTCTGCCGAAATCGTTTGTCAGAATTTGAACTGTACCGGGTTCTTTCGGGTGTGGTTCTGTTAAAGTAGCACAGGGAATGCCCCAGGAGTGCTCTCACTGGTGCGGCACACGCATGGGGAGACCAGCGGCAAAGTTTAACCAAATGCGTTTTGCTTTTACTTCCTCTAGAAAGGAATTGGCAGGCAACCATGTTTAATTGTCTAAGGTGGTAGACGATCTAAGCAGCTAGGGAAATAATTGAGTTTTATAGCACTATTTTCAGAATACAAAAATAAGATTAGCTATACAATCATTCTAATTCTTTGAAATTTCAGGATCCAGACTGCCCCCTATTATTTTGGTATATGCACTGACCACAACGTGTAGAGGCAGAACAGCTTTTCGTAGTCCTGAGCAGTAAACTGGGTGCTGGTGCATCAGAGAAACATCCATAGTTTGCATTGAGTTTTAATAGTTATTACTGATGTGATCGTTTAGGTCTTACATATCTTAATGCGTTTTCCCAGGCTCCTGAATATCGCCACATTCACTATATCTAGGGGCATAGTCCATTTTCCTGTTAAGATTATATCATGTCCTTAGAAGCGTTTAACATCTTGTGGGGGTTAATATTAATGTTTTTTACTGATATGAGACTTGTTCCGTAAAACTGGTAGCGTTGTCTCGTCCTTGAGTAAGGGCAGAATGATTGTTTTGGCCTGCTCAAACTGACGCAAGCCCGTGCAGCTGGTTGGCACCTGTTAAAGAGAAGCGAGAGCGTCTGGGGCACGCGCTGCTCAGGAGCTGGCGTGAGCGTGGGTGCAGAGCTCCGGTCTTCGCCATGTACCGCTGGGGTGATGCAGTTCTATTGGGGAAGTAGCAGCCTTTTCTCTGTTCTGTAAGTCATACACAGAAGCATACGCTTGTGATGTTTGATTTATAAACTGCCTTCAGTACAGGCTTACCTGTCAATAGTGTTTTCTCCAAGTTTGGTAGTATGTCTTCCAGAAGCTCATGTATGCTTGCAGGAAATAGTTCCTAGCTGGTTGAAATGTTAAATTTCTTGTTGGTTTCTTTTTTATTTTATGGGCATGTAGCAAGCTTGAAGGACATTGTAATCATTTTGCATGGGGTGAAAATGTAGAAAAATTGTGTATGAGAGCCTAAATTTTATCCATTATCATCTTTGATTAAGATTTATTTCATGTTTTGTTTTTAATAAAACAAATGCTATTTCCAGTTAATGCATTTGGCCCTACTGAAATTTCTGGGACCAGAAAGCTATAAAGAAACACTTCTGCGTATTACAATGTAACTAATTAAGTATCAGCTTGGGATTATTATGGAGTATTATACAATTATAATATACAATTGTATATAATACATACAATTATAGTATTGTATACTATTATGTGTACAGTTGGCAAGATCTGCAAGCTGAAAAGTTTTATTTTGCCTGAAAAAATTTGTGTGTGAACATTAATGGAAAACACATATAAGCAAAATAAAATGTAAGGTGGTCTAAAACAAAAGCCACAAACAATTCCTCATTTGGTGCTTAGTCTTTATAAGGGCTCTCCATGGGTTGTCTTGGCCCAACTACCTTTAAATGGGAACAGGATCACCTTCAAACATGTTAATTTGATTCGTTTACAAGAGAGATTAGTTCAGTGATTTCATTGCAAGTCTCAGTCTTGAGGAAATTCTTCGGCTTCTGATCAGCACTGCGTAAATGTGAACAGCGAGGTGGCCGTCCTGTCCTAGCCCTTGTAAATGTGAACGGCGAGGTGGCCGTCCTGTCCTAGCCCTTGTAAATGTGAACAGCGAGGTGGCCGTCCTGTCCTAGCCCTTGTAAATGTGAACGGCGAGGTGGCCGTCCTGTCCTAGCCCTTGTAAATGTGAACGGCGAGGTGGCCGTCCTGTCCTAGCCCTTGTAAATGTGAACGGCGAGGTGGCCGTCCTGTCCTAGCCCTTGTAAATGTGAACGGCGAGGTGGCCGTCCTGTCCTAGCCCTTGTAAATGTGAACGGCGAGGTGGCCGTCCTGTCCTAGCCCTTGTAAATGTGAACAGCGAGGTGGCCGTCCTATCCTGGCCCTTGTAAATGTGAACAGCGAGGTGGCCGTCCTGTCCTAGCCCTTGTAAATGTGAACAGCGAGGTGGCCGTCCTGTCCTAGCCCTTGTAAATGTGAACAGCGAGGTGGCCGTCCTATCCTGGCCCTTGTAAATGTGAACAGTGAGGTGGCCGTCCTATCCTGGCCCTTGTAAATGTGAACAGCGAGGTGGCCGTCCTGTCCTAGCCCTTGTAAATGTGAACGGCGAGGTGGCCGTCCTGTCCTAGCCCTTGTAAATGTGAACGGCGAGGTGGCCGTCCTGTCCTAGCCCTTGTAAATGTGAACGGCGAGGTGGCCGTCCTGTCCTGGCCCTTGTAAATGTGAACAGTGAGGTGGCCGTCCTATCCTGGCCCTTGTAAATGTGAACAGCGAGGTGGCCGTCCTGTCCTAGCCCTTGTAAATGTGAACAGCGAGGTGGCCGTCCTGTCCTGGCCCTTGTAAATGTGAACAGCGAGGTGGCCGTCCTATCCTGGCCCTTGTAAATGTGAACAGTGAGGTGGCCGTCCTATCCTGGCCCTTGTAAATGTGAACAGCGAGGTGGCCGTCCTGTCCTAGCCCTTGTAAATGTGAACGGCGAGGTGGCCGTCCTGTCCTAGCCCTTGTAAATGTGAACGGCGAGGTGGCCGTCCTGTCCTAGCCCTTGTAAATGTGAACGGCGAGGTGGCCGTCCTGTCCTAGCCCTTGTAAATGTGAACGGCGAGGTGGCCGTCCTGTCCTGGCCCTTGTAAATGTGAACAGCGAGGTGGCCGTCCTGTCCTGGCCCTTGTAAATGTGAACAGCGAGGTGGCCGTCCTGTCCTGGCCCTTGTAAATGTGAACAGTGAGGTGGCCGTCCTATCCTGGCCCTTGTAAATGTGAACAGTGAGGTGGCCGTCCTGTCCTAGCCCTTGTAAATGTGAACGGCGAGGTGGCCGTCCTGTCCTGGCCCTTGTAAATGTGAACAGCGAGGTGGCCGTCCTATCCTGGCCCTTGGCTTATCTCAGCCCATGTCACCACAGACCTCAGAAGGAAATTCAGTTCTTATCTAGTGGTATTCTACTTGTATCCAGAATGCTGTAGTAATTGAAAGTTTACTGTGTTCACTTTTGTATTCTCATGCTTATTTTTTTTGCTCATGCATGTATCCTTAGTATAAATGAGTTGCTTTTAAAGTTGTCTGTGACTTAAAGAAATAAATTTCAAAAGAAAAAGAAAAAAAAGAAGCTATTAGTGGGGGGATGCCAGTCGGTCTGGAGACAGCTTTCCGGCCACAGCTGACAGCTTGCTTGTGAGGGACATTCTACCGTGTGTGAGGGGCCCGCAGACCCCAGCCGCACCGGCCGGCCTCATTGATCTAGCACTTACATTAATTACATATAGTATGTGTGATATACAGCAATATAATCTATATGGTAATAATATAGGTGTATATACATTATTATATACATTATATGTACATAATTATATGTGTGATTATGTATCATACACACACACACACACTCACACTGACACACACACATCCTAAGAGGGCTTATGGTCACTTCCTGCTTGAGAGTGTCCCAAACATTTCAAGTGAGCCTGATTGTCATAACATCGCTCTTCTTTTTTTCTCTTTTTTTATTTGACAGTTAAACAGTGAGAGAGAAACAGATAGAAAGGTCTTCCTTCCATTGGTTCACTCCCAAAATGGCCACTACAGCTGGAGCTACGCCAATCTGAAGCCAGGAGCCAGGTGCTTCTTCCTGGTCTCCCATGGGGTGCAGGGCCCAAGCACCTGGGCCATCCTCCACTGCCTTCCCATGCCACAGCAGAGAGCTGGGCTGGAAGAGGAGCAACCGAGACTAGAACCCGGTGCCCATATGGGATGCTGGCGCCACAGGCGGAGGATTGACCAAGTGAGCCACAGCGCCAGGCCCCCCTTTTTAAATATTCATTTTATTTATTTGAAAGGCAGAGTCACAAGGAGAGAGAGGGAGACATAGAAAGGTATCTTCCATCTGCTGGTTCACCCCCTTAATGGCCTCAATGGCCATAGCTGGGCCTGGCCAAAGTGAGAAGCCAGGAGCTTATTCCAAGTCTCCCATGTGGGTGCAGGGACACAAGCACTTGGACCAGCTACTGCTGCCTTCCTAGGCAAATTAACAGGGAGCTTGGTCCGAAATGGAGCAGCTGGGAATCGAACCAGTGCCCCTGTGGGGTGCCAGCCTTGCAAGAGGTAGCTCTACAGGAGGCGATTTAACCCATTAATGGGTTAATGCTGGCACCGACGAGGTGAGAAACAAATCTTTCAAGGAGCCCTCTGGGAAATCCTAAAGTGACCTCAAAACTTAAAAATAAATAGAAGACTTCATTTTAGAAAACTGTCGGAAAGGCTTGAACACTGAATGGAAACAAGGTTGCAGGTTCTTGTGCAACAAGTTACTCCTTTAACAAGAGTGGTGCTTTTGAACCTCAAAGGTAAACGCAGGAAGTTGCACAGTTGTGGAAAACTGTTGACTCTTTTAATAGGACCTGGTTTTTTAGGTAATCAAATACCAGATAAAATGAAACACAGGAAACTATTGTGATAAAAAAAAAAAAAAAAAAAAACTTTGTTGCTGGGCAAATGACTTGAAAGGTTAAGAAAAACACGTTTTGGGCCGGTGCTGTGGCATAGTAGGCTAAGCTTCTGCCCATGGTGCCAGCATCCCATATGGGTGCCGGTGCATGTCCTGGCTGCTCCACTCTCACCCAGCTCTCTGCTGTGGTCTGGGAAAGCAGTGGAAGATGGCCCAAGTCCTCAGGCCCCTGCACCCACGTGGGAGACCTGAAAGAAGCTCCTGGCTCCTGGCTTCGGATCAGCGCAGCTCCAGCCGTTGCAGCCATTTGGGGAATGAACCAGTGGATGGAAGGCCTCTCTCTGTCTCTCTCTCTTTCTGTCTGTAACTCTGCCTCTCAAATAAATAAATCAAAAAAGAAGAAAAAAACATGTTTCTAATCTCTATTAACAGTGGGCTTGGTAGCCCAAGAAATGGTTATTTTAATTGAGAGAGAAATTGTATTTGTATATTAATGAACTCATTTTTTTATTAAGATTTATTTTATTTATTTGAAAGACAGAGTTACAGAAATAGGTAGAGAGAGAGAGAGAGAGAGGTCTTCCATCCGCTGGTTCACTCCCCAGATGGCCGCAACAGCTGGAGCTGCGACGATCCAAAGCCTGGAGCCAGGAGCTTCTTCCAGGTCTCTCACGCAGGTGCAGGGGCCCAAGGACTTGGGCCATCTTCTAGTGCTTTCCCAGGCCATAGCAGAGAGCTGGATCAGAAGTGGAGCAGCTGGGACTCGAACTGGTGCTCATATGAGATGCGGTGCTTCAGGCCAGGGCTTTAACCTGCTGTGCCACAGAACCGGCCCCCCTCAAATTAATGTTTTACAAAGTTCTTGATTATGATAATTAGATGATAATAGAACTATGTATATATTAAAAATATTACAAAAAAACTGGCTAATTAGATACAAAATAAACACATTTGTAACAACATTTAGGTTTGAAGATTCTAAGGGGCCAGTGCTGTGGCACAGTGGGTAAACCTGCCACCTGCAGTACTGGCATACCAAATGGGCTCTGGTTTGAGATCTGGCTTGCTCCACTTCTTTAAAAGATACACACATCTTAAGTGCATAGCTCTGTGATTTTTACATATAGATATGCTCAAGAAACTACCAAACAAGGCTCACTTCATAATGGGAGTATATTAGGAGTAGACAAATTGTCTTAATGGTGAAGCATAATTTATTTTGTAAAGATATGCTTATTAGAATGGGGAAAAGAGTACATCTGAGTATTCAGGTTACTTAATGACTGTAGAGAGACAATTAGTGTCATCAGGACCTATTGCTTCCCTGTGATTAGACTCACATGCCCAGTGACGTGTGATTTCCCATTGCATCATGCCAAACACATTTCAGTGTTTACCGTTCCTTCTGGTACTAGGTATACATAATTAAGATGCCAAATTTCAACTTTTATCTGTAAGCTCTAACTTGTCAACATACAGAAATTTATATGGAACATTTTTTGGTAAATTAACTCCACTGTAATAAATTGGAACTTAAAAATGTCCGTTTATCCCTCCTCAGGAGATGTGTCATATCCACCTTTGATTCCTGTCAAGTTCACTGTTTTTCTTTTTTACAGACCCATTTGCCTCTACCAATGATATCTTGCTAAACCTGTCTTCAGCTCAGTTACTTTAGAATCTGCTCATGAGCCGGCGCCGCAGCTCAATAGGCTAATCCTCCACCTAGCGGTGCCGGCACACCGGGTTCTAGTCCTGGTCGGGGCGCCGGATTCTGTCCCGGTTGCCCCTCTTCCAGGCCAGCCCTCTGCTGTGGCCAGGGAGTGCAGTGGAGGATGGCCCAGGTGCTTGGGCCCTGCACCCCATGGGAGACCAGGAGAAGCACCTGGCTCCTGGCTCCTGCCATCGGATCAGCGCCGTGCGCCGGCCGCAGCGCACCAGCCATGACGGCCATTGGAGGGTGAACCAACGACAAAAGGAAGACCTTTCTCTCTGTCTCTCTCTCTCACTATCCACTCTGCCTGTCAAAAAAAAAAAAAAAAAGAATCTGCTCATGGAGTCTTCCATTCCTTTCTGGAGCCAAGGAAAATTTGAGGTTCTGGCTCCAGATTTCTATTGTTCCTATTGTATTTCACATGTTGTTCACACCACACATAGCTGTGGGCCCACACCTATCTGCATGGTTGTGACTTTAGCATTCAGATGGGGAATGAATGCAGATCTTCTCTGGGCTCCCCCACAGCAGCTCAATCATCGTACCCTATCCTCCCTCTGCCATGGAATTCATCTGGGGCAAAAGTAATCGAATCCAGTTATTTGGGGGTGGGCATTGTAGCATAGCAGGTGAAGCTGCTGCATGTGACGCCAGCATCCCATATAGGCACTGGCTAGAGTCCCGGATGCTTCACTCCTGACCCACCTCCCTGCTAATGGCCTGGAAAAGCAGCAGAAGGTAGCCCAAGCGCCTGAGCCGCTGCAACCACGAGACCCACAGAGGCTCCTAACTTCTGGTTTTATTTATTTATTTGAAGGCAGAGTTATGGGGAGAGGAGGACTGCGGGGAGAGACCTTCCATCCTCTGGCTCACTTTCCAGATGGCCAAAACAGCCAGAGCTGGGGCATCCTGAAGCCAGGAACCAGGAGTTTCTTCTGGGTCTCCTACATGGATGCAGGAGCCCAAGTACTTGAGCCATCATCCACTGTTTTCCCAGGTTCATTGTCAGGGAGCTGGATCAGAAGTGGAGCAGCCAGGACTCGAACCAGCGCCCATATGCGATGCTGGTGCTGTAAATAGTAGCTTTACCAGCTCTGCCACAGTGCGGGACCCAAACAATAAATAAATCCTTTTTAAAAATAGATTTAATTATTTGTCTCTCTTCCTTCTGAAAGTATTCTGGGAGCACAGGAGGGAGAGGAGGAGAGGGGTCTGGAGAAAGAACACATCACATTAGCAGAATCAAGCAGCAGGGAACATTAGTAAATGACCGTGGGTATAACCAGACAACGTAGCAGAACACGAGCTTTCTCCCCGAATGCTGCATAATCCCTCAGAGAGCAAAGGAAACTCGTTAGTCATGTTAATATGTATGAAATAATTCTGAATGCCAGGACGCACAGTGGCCATTGCTTACTGTCATCATACCTGACACATAGTAGGAAGTTGGCAGGTGAAAGCTAGAAAGAGATCTCTGTCCTGATCCTGACTCGGTTCTTTCGGCTCTTCCTGCCTTTGCGTGATATCACCACTTGGCCCCTGTCTGTTCTAGGCACTATTTCTCACAGAAAGAGAGGGTGACAGGGCTGAAGGGGATACACAATCCTGTGAAACAAAACAGAATCTACAAGCTGGATTTAGTTCTCTAACGGAAAGCAGGTGAGTAATGCTGCATGCTAACCCAGACCATATGACGCACGATCTCAGTAGGCAGAATTACGGAAGAGGCAACAGGTTGAGCTCGAGAGCCTATATGCTCTCGTGGACTATTTGCTGAATGGACAGGAAACCACTGCTTCAGCTATGACCCTCCTTTGCTGGTGACAGAGAAAAGAACCACAAGATGGGAGACCCCACAGGCCTGTGTGGAGTACACAAACACACAGGGACACAGTCTTGTCTTCCCATGATAGCAGCAAGTGCAAGATGATCTCCGGGTGCTTGATGCTCACAACCATCACAATGGACTCAGAGCTGCCCCTGTTGAGGGTGTTGGTGGCCCAAGGGGTACCTTTGCAAAGTTGCTTGTAGTGACGTGACCAGTAGTTCTTGATGAGGTAGGTCTGTGAGGGGATGGGCCTTGAATTTACATCAACATCAGTCATGGCTACGGTTCCGCAGGCTCCCTACTCCTCAAGACCTTAGATGATGTCAAAAAAGGAAGCAGAAGCTGTAAATGTCCTTTAAATCCTGATATTCTAGTCCCATTGAAGGCTTTTTGATAAGATTTTATTCCTGTGGACACACTCGGGGCACAGCATATTGTCCTCCAGGTATGGGGGTGGGGAATTACTTGCAGGAAGCAAGAAGAGTGCACTCACTCTTCCTTTTTTCTTCTCAGGAACCCAGGCTTGTCCTGCATGAAGCTGCAGCTGAACCCAACCACGTGTGTTTGCAGGGAGACTTTTCCCATGGACCACACACCATCTGTCACCGGAGGCCTCTGGGCGTGTTTCCACTGCCTTCCTCTTCCCAGCACCAGCGACAATTCTGGCCCAAGAGGCCAGCACAGCCTCTGGGGCAGAAGTTGTCACCTCAACTGTATTCACGTCCTCCAGGAGCACAGGTCCGCCCTCCTGGAGTGGAGGAGCCACTTCAGGGGGGTCGGTCCCCGCGGAACACACTGTTTTCTTAGCACTTTCCTGGGATGTTTCCTCTTTGCCCACCTTTGATTTTATTTGTAAGGATGTTTTGATCTTGACCTCCTTTGCTGTGTTGGGAATAGTCCGTAAACAAGGCTTCTGGTGTGGGTAAGCATATTCACATAGTCGCTTATACAGATCTATTTTCGGGCCTTTCGTGCTTAACCTCAGCTTTTGACCCCAGGCCCGCAAAATGTCTCTGTGAACCAGGTCGATGGGTGGCAGATCTACAGGTAATGGAGGAATTGGTACCTTCTTCTGAGGTTTTGGGTTGCCATCACACTGTCCCCTTTCCTTAGGACAAGCAACTTGATCATCTTTCATAGATCTTTTTCGTTTGTTCCCCTCCTTTTCTGATGTTCTTGGTAAAGATGTGCTTGGTTGAGTTAATGCCCACTGTTCTTCCCTCGACCATCCCGTGGCGGTTCTCTCCTTGCCTCTAGAATTCTCCATACTTGGAAGACAAATGAAGTTGATAAAAAGAAAGGTCTTTCCACTTCCACGACGGTCCGTCCCTAGCCTAAGAGTGCTCTTCAGAGAGTCTCCGCCCACTTCCTGTTACCAAAGGTGCTCTTCTAATGAACTCATTTTAAAAACTCATAATTCTAGTCACTTTGGGCCTTGCAATGCAGAATTTCTTTCCCTGAAATCTTCTAAAGCTTTTGAATTCATTTTGGATTTATCCTACTCTTCTTCATTCTGGAACAGATATTTTACTTTAGAGTAAAATTATTCCTTGTTTTCCCTTAAAAAAAATACAAGGCAGTGGACATTACGTTTCCTGGTTACATGCCTGCATCCTCCATCAGGGTGGGTGGGGCCCCTCCTGGCTGCTGGCTCCACCTTCCTGCCAATGCAGGCCCTGGGAGGCAGCAGTGAGGGCGCAGCGACTGCGTTCTTGCCACCTGCCCACGAGACCTGGCCTACTGCCCCCACCCTCGGAAGGCACTGGGGGAGTGAAGCAGTGTATAGGAGGTGTTCTACCACCCCAACCCTGTGTGTGTGTCTCTAAAATGATTTTAAATACATGTTTTCAACGAAGTTTTTTTTAGGATTTATTTATTTATTTAAAAGGCAGAAATGCAGAGAGAGAGAGGAGAGAGACAGAGAGATATCCTCCATCCTCTGGTTCACTCCCCAAATTGCTGCAACAGCCGGGGCTGGGCCAGGTTGAAGCCAAGAGCTAAGAATTTCTTCCGGGTCTCCCATGTGAGTGCAGGGGCCCAAGCACTTGGCTCATCTGCTGCTGCTTTCCCAGGAGCTGGGAGCTGGATTGGAATTGGAGCAGCTGGGACTTGAACCAGAACCCATATGGGATGCCGGCACTACAGGCAGAGGCTTAACATGCTACGCCACAGCGCTGGCCTGAACTAAAATGAATTTAAAAAATAACACACATAGTACATTCTTTGCCTACTATTCATGCACAAAGTACATCCCATTTCTCTCCCATGCTGTGTATGCAAAGTCATTTCATTTGTATGTATTAATTGTACATTTTAATGATTAGCAAGCCTTCTTTTACAGAGAAAACTAGAAAGTATAAAATTGTGAATTGTCTGTTATGTGTCAACATCCCACAGTAGATTGGAAGATATTATGAATACACCATCTTCTAATTATATACATACGTTCTTTTGCATAATATAATTTTAATTGATATGTTTATTGAAATAGAAAATTATTCTTTGTTTCTCTGCAACAATTAAGAAGCCAAAGTAGATGAATTAAATTTAGGTGTAATATTGTTTCAGGGGCCAGCCTTGTGGCACAGTGGCTTAGCCCCTGCCTCAGAAACTGGCGTTCCATATAGGCACGTGTACAAATCCCAGCTCTCTGCTTCCAATCCAGTTTCTGCTGATGTGCCTGGGAAATCAGCAAAGATGACCCAAGGGCTTGGGCCCCTGCCGCCCATGTGGGACACCTGGATGGATTCCAGACTCCTGGCTTCAGCCTGGCCCAGACCTGTTGCAGCCAACTGGAGAATGAACTCATGGGTGGAAGATATCCCTCTCTCCCTCTCCCTCTCCCTCTCCCTCTCCCTCTCCCTCTCCCTCTCCCTCTCCCTCTCCCTCTCCCTCTCCCTCTCCCTCTCTCTCCCTCTCTCTCCTTTGTGACTCTGCCTTTCAAATAAATAAAAATTCTCTTTAAAGATGATTACTTTCAGTTTTTTATTCAGTGAATACCTATAACTTAAATTAGTATAACTTTACTTGAAGATAACTTTAAGATTTCAAGGACCAAAAAAATTTTGGAGTCTATTTCTAAATTTTTTGTTTATTTAAAACATACTTATTTGAGAGACAGAAAGAGAAATCTCCTCTCTGCTGGTTCTTCCCCAGTTAGATGCAACAGCCAAAGCTAGGCCAGGATGAAGCCAGGAACTAGGAACTCCATCCAGGTCTCCCACATGGGTGCTGGGGACCAAAGTGCTCAGGCTGTTCTCCACTGTTTTCCCAGGCAATTTGTCGGGAGCTGGATTGCAAGTGGAGCGACCAAGACTTAGCTTATACAGGATGCTGGCATTGCAGGCAGCAGCTTAACCCGCTACACCACAACACTAGCCGCACTTTTTTTCTTCATGCTGTGTTTGATAAACATAATGAAGTTTATTGCACATTTTATTCTTAGGTTGATTTATAATTTTATAGCTTTGAGCATCTAGTAGAGAAAACATGAGCATATCTGACTTGTAAACCCAGGAAGAAGTTGTATGCACATTGTATTTAACGAGGAAAATTACTCTGGGGACCCTCAAGATCCACATCTCTCCCAGAGAGAGTTTAAGAAAGAAAGGCCCCTCCTTGTTAACAGGACAAGGGGACTGGGGTGATGGCCTCTCATGTACTGGGACCTGGGAAATCTGTCACAGTCAGAAAAAGACATATCCCATCCCTGACACCTCCTGCAAGCCTTAGACCTGGACGCCACACCTGTCTCTTAGAAATGAGCATTTTCCCTGCTCACAAAGCTAAGCATGAAACAAGAAGAAAGAAGAACCACAGGGGTTTCATCCTGTGACAAACCATAGAAAAGAGGAAACAAGGAGAAAGGAGCTTTTCCCAAGGACTATAGGGGAACCCATTGACCTGCAGAGACAGCCTCACAGGAGTGACAACCATCACAGCCTCACGGGAGTGAGAGCTCACAGACTCACAGAAGTCACAGCCCTCACAGCCCCACAGGAGTCACAGCCCTCACAGCCCCACAGGAGTCACAGCCCTCACAGCCCCACAGGAGTCACAGCCCTCACAGGAGTCACAGCCCTCACAGCCCCACAGGAGTCACAGCCCTCACAGCCCCACAGGAGTCACAGCCCTCACAGCCCCACAGGAGTCACAGCTCTCACAGGAGTCACAGCCCTCACAGCCCCACAGGAGTCACAGCCCTCACAGGAGTCACAGCCCTCACAGGAGTCACAGCTCTCACAGGAGTCACAGCCCCACAGGAGTCACAGCCCTCACAGCCCCACAGGAGTCACAGCTCTCAGAGGAGTCACAGCCCTCACAGCCCTCACAGGAGTCACAGCTCTCACAGCCCTCACAGGAGTCACAGCCCTCACAGGAGTCACAGCCCTCACAGCCCTCACAGGAGTCACAGCTCTCACAGGAGTCACAGCCCCACAGGAGTCACAGCCCTCACAGCCCCACAGGAGTCACAGCCCTCACAGCCTCACAGGAGTCACAGCCCTCACAGCCCCACAGGAGTCACAGCTCTCACAGGAGTCACAGCCTCACAGGAGTCACAGCTCTCACAGGAGTCACAGCCCTCACAGCCCCACAGGAGTCACAGCCCTCACAGGAGTCACAGCCCTCACAGGAGTCACAGCCCTCACAGGAGTCACAGCTCTCACAGCCCTCACAGGAGTCACAGCCCTCACAGCCCTCACAGGAGTCACAGCTCTCACAGGAGTCACAGCCCTCACAGGAGTCACAGCTCTCACAGGAGTCACAGCCCTCACAGGAGTCACAGCTCTCACAGGAGTCACAGCCCCACAGGAGTCACAGCCCTCACAGGAGTCACAGCCCTCACAGCCTCACAGGAGTCGCAGCCCTCACAGGAGTCACAGCTCTCACAGGAGTCACAGCCCTCACAGGAGTCACAGCCCTCACAGGAGTCACAGCCCTCACAGCCCCACAGGAGTCACAGCTCTCACAACCTCACAGGAGTCACAGCCCTCACAGGAGTCACAGCCCCACAGGAGTCACAGCTCTCACAGCCCCACAGGAGTCACAGCTCTCACAGGAGTCACAGCCCCACAGGAGTCACAGCTCTCACAGCCCCACAGGAGTCACAGCTCTCACAGGAGTCACAGCTCTCACAGCCCTCACAGCCCTCACAGCCTCACAGGAGTCACAGCTCTCACAGCCCCACAGGAGTCACAGCTCTCACAGGAGTCACAGCCCTCACAGGAGTCACAGCTCTCACAGCTCTCACAGGAGTCACAGCCCTCACAGCCTCACAGGAGTCACAGCTCTCACAACCTCACAGGAGTCACAGCCCTCACAGGAGTCACAGCCCCACAGGAGTCACAGCTCTCACAGCCCCACAGGAGTCACAGCTCTCACAGGAGTCACAGCCCCACAGGAGTCACAGCTCTCACAGCCCCACAGGAGTCACAGCTCTCACAGGAGTCACAGCTCTCACAGCCCTCACAGCCCTCACAGCCTCACAGGAGTCACAGCTCTCACAACCTCACAGGAGTCACAGCCCTCACAGGAGTCACAGCCCTCACAGCCTCACAGGAGTCGCAGCCCTCACAGGAGTCACAGCTCTCACAGGAGTCACAGCCCTCACAGGAGTCACAGCCCTCACAGGAGTCACAGCCCTCACAGCCCCACAGGAGTCACAGCTCTCACAACCTCACAGGAGTCACAGCCCTCACAGGAGTCACAGCCCCACAGGAGTCACAGCTCTCACAGCCCCACAGGAGTCACAGCTCTCACAGGAGTCACAGCCCCACAGGAGTCACAGCTCTCACAGCCCCACAGGAGTCACAGCTCTCACAGGAGTCACAGCCCTCACAGCCCTCACAGCCCCACAGGAGTCACAGCTCTCACAGCCCCACAGGAGTCACAGCTCTCACAGGAGTCACAGCCCCACAGGAGTCACAGCTCTCACAGCCCTCACAGGAGTCCAGGCCTTACAGGAGTCACAGCCCTCACAGGAGTCACAGCCCTCACAGCCCCACAGGAGTCACAGCTCTCACAGGAGTCACAGCCCTCACAGGAGTCACAGCCCTCACAGCCTCACAGGAGTCACAGCTCTCACAGCCCCACAGGAGTCACAGCTCTCACAGGAGTCACAGCCCCACAGGAGTCACAGCTCTCACAGCCCTCACAGGAGTCACAGCCCTCACAGGAGTCACAGCTCTCACAGGAGTCACAGCCCTCACAGCCCTCACAGGAGTCACAGCCCTCACAGGAGTCACAGCCCTCACAGCCCTCACAGGAGTCACAGCTCTCACAGGAGTCACAGCCCTCACAGGAGTCACAGCCCTCACAGCCCCACAGCCCTCACAGCCCCACAGGAGTCACAGCCCCACAGGAGTCACAGCTCTCACAGGAGTCACAGCCCTCACAGCCCCACAGGAGTCACAGCCCCACAGGAGTCACAGCCCTCACAGCCCCACAGGAGTCACAGCTCTCACAGGAGTCACAGCCCTCACAGGAGTCACAGCCCTCACAGCCTCACAGGAGTCACAGCTCTAACAGCCCTCACAGGAGTCACAGCCCTCACAGCCTCACAGGAGTCACAGCTCTAACAGCCCTCACAGGAGTCACAGCCCTCACAGCCTCACAGGAGTCACAGCCCTAACAGCCCCACAGGAGTCACAGCTCTCACAGGAGTCACAGCCCTCACAGGAGTCACAGCCCTCACAGCCAATTCCCAGTGTTCCCCTACTCAGACTGTGTCTGTAAAGGAAAGACAGGAAAAACTATTTCCTCTCCTTTCTTTGTGTTTGATATCAGGGATCTTAACCGTATTAATTGTACTTTATTTTCTGAAAGGCTGAGACACTGGTGGAGATCTCCCATCTTGGTTCACTTTGCAGGTGAAGTGACGGGGGGTTGGCCAAGCCAGGCTGAAGCCAGCAGCCTTGAACTCCAGGCTGGTTGGCCACAATCCTTGAGACATCACTGCTGCTCCCAGGGTGTGTGTCAGCATCAGCAGAGCCAGGAGGAACCTGGCCCTGCACTGGGATGCAGGTCTCCGAACACTGTGCCAAACGCTTGCCCGTACCCGCCTCCTTGTGCAGCCAGATGGCAGGGGCGCGGTCACATCTCCATGGTGCCCCTGCAGACTACACGGGTGTTGAGGTTGATTTTTTCTGAGAGGATTCGTTCTGAAAGGAGGAGCGTGGTGGGGGCAAGAGGCGCGGAGTCACCGCACAGACCCCGGGAATCGGGTGAAAGCAGGCCAGAGGCGAGCATCCTGCAGACTCGCTTATTTTGGTTGCTACAGCTGCTTATACTTATATAGCCAAGGCAGCCAATCTGGTCAAGGGGCAGTCTATGCCCTAACCAATCACAGCCTGTTGCCAGGCAGTTTCCAAAGCCATCCAATCACAGCCTGTTGTCAGTCAGGCTCTGTTGTCATGTGGTTTCCGAAGCCATGCAATCACGACCTGTTGCCAGGCAGTTTCTGTTGTCAGTGGCCATCTTGGCATGACCTTCTCACCTTCTCATTCCACCACACACGGGCTCCCTGCGCTTTCATCCTAACTGCAGAGGACCCCACTCTCCAGCTCTGCCATCTTCCCACCAGAACATTGGTTTGGCCTGAGCTGGATAAGCAGGAGAAAGGCACACACAGAGGATGGGGGGGGGGGCTTCCTTGCAGAGAAAATATCCAGAGCGTAGTGTTTTCCTTGGTGGAAAAGTGGATTACGTGGGGAGGCTGAGGGATGAGCAAAAAAAAAAAAAATTGAAGTATGTATTTCTTTATTTGAAAGGCAGAGTGAGAGACACAGATCTTCCATCTGCCAGTTCACTACCCAAGTGGCTGCAAAGGCTAGGGCTGGTCCAGGCCTGAGCCAGGAACCAGGAACATCATCTGGGTCTCCCACATGGGTGCAGGGGCCCAAGTACTTGGGCCGTCGTCTGCTGCTTTCCCAGGTGCATTAGCAGGGAGCTGAATCAGAAGTGGAAAACCGGGACTTGAACCGGCATCCTTACTGGATGCTGGTGTTGCAGGTTGCAGATTTCAGCTAAGCCACAACTCCTCACAGCAAAGAATAGTGCCCAGTCCTGGAAGGGGTGGGGCACTTCCCCGTGGGAGTTCCTCTCTCCCCTGTGCGGGAAGAAGCAGGAGGGAAGCATCGCCAGTTGTAACTGCTGTATTCCCAGCGCCCTCCCCACCCCCCACCCCCCGTGAGCATGATTCCTGGCTCCCACCTGGCCCACTTGGCCGCGTGTTCGGCCCTAGCTCCTTCTGGGTCATCCTGGGATGCCAGTGCTCCGCGATCACCCTTCCTCCGCTTTGCTTCTGCATTTCCCTGCAGAGCCTGTGCGCTCTGCAGCCGCCCCGGGAAGCGCCAGGTCCACCGGCGGATCTCAAACCCCGGAGGTTATCGGAAGGAGCAGACGCGATAGGAGCAGGTGCATCTGGCTGCGGCCCGGGCTCATGGCCGTCCTGACAGCCTCGCTCAGAGCAGTGCCGGGGCAGTGCCCGCAGGGGCTCAGGACTTCCTTCGGGGCGATCTTGGGGGCAGCGCCGGGCTGGCTGGGCCAGGCTCTGGAGAAGTCCCCGCGGTCCGCCTGGCTCTGAACCTGCATCCATCAGCTCCTCCCCGGTGGCCACACCCTGGTCCCAGGAACCAGGCAGGATGCCTTCGAGAGGGTGGCGCCAGGGACTCCTGCCTTTGACCCTGCACTGAGGAGTCTGGAGTTAGAAACCAAGCGTTTGTGCTGCCGCCGCCACCTGAGCATCCCCATAATTGAATGAATTTCCCGGAATCGGCACGCAGGCCTTCCGCTCGGCAAGGCAGAGCAGTCATTCCCCCTAACCTGTCACTTCTGCCCACAGTGACCTGGGGGTGGTCGGGCGGCCCCGCCTGTCCCCTGGCAAGAAGTTCAGATGCAAACGACGGGGCTGTCAAGTCCCCGCTGCTGCAAACTCCTGGAGCAAAAATAACGCGCACGACTCATGCTGTGATCTGGTCGCAGGAAGTGGCGCGCGCTGTGCAAAGGACGGGGTGAGGGAAGAGGTTGCACAAGGCATGGTTTGCACAAGGGCCTGGTGTTGGGCTGGGAGACCCAGCCATGGCCAGCCCACAGGGCACGCTCTCCCAGCTGCTCTGCAGCCACACCTGGTTCTTGGCTTCTGCTTCTTACCCCGGCCTGAGCTGGACAGGAAGCCGGCTCCTGGCGACTTCCCTGCTGTGTGGTTTTGAGGTCCGATAAAGTCAATTTAAAATCAGATCTTTGTCTAATTATGAAATCTGTAGCCCACATGGACAATGCAGAAAACCGAAGCATGGCCCCTCTGGGTTTCCTGCAGACACGCTAAGCAGTGCCCCGCCCACCTTTCAGCTCAGGCTTCTCCCGGGCCTGCAGCCTCCGCATGAGGATTTTCTTTGCTGCTAACAGGTCATGAAACGGTGGGGGCCCTCGTGCCCACCGGGCCCCGTCGGCCCAGCCCACTCCAGCAACGGTCACGCCCCGTTTAGAGGAAATGCCCCCTCTCCCCCTTCAAGCCACTCAACCTCAGCCTCACCTTCTTTGGCCAGCCTGTGGCCAGCATGGCCCCAGGAGGAAATCCTCACCTCCACTTCCTCCACCAGTGGGGCTGAGCCCCAACTCCCACCCCCACCCCATGTTTCCGGTTGAGACAGTGACACTTCATCTGTCACATTCATTTCACAAGGGAAAAAGCGGCGTGGGGAGCTGACCTCGGGCGGAGTAGCTGCCTGCCCAGGGGATGCGCTGGACAGCAGCCCGGCCTTCCGCGCCTGCATGCAAGCAGCACAGCTCGCCACCCAGCCCCTCCCATGGCCCCTTTGGAAACACAGAGGAAGGCTTCCCGGGAGCCTGTGAGGTCACTCTGGACACTTCCTTCCCCAGAACAGGCCGGCACGAGACCCAGACCGAGCAGCACATGGGGCAGCAGACACGGAGGCCCCCAGGAAGCGGAGGCAAGGTTTCCAGGACGGGGAGGAACTGAGGCTGGCCGGAGAGGCCGAGAGAGAAGGTTGTGGATGGCCGGGGAGGCCGAGAGAGAAGGTTGTGGATGGCCGGGGAGGCCGAGAGAGAAGGTTGTGGATGGCCGGGGAGGCCGAGAGAGAAGGTTGTGGAGAGAGAGACATTCGTGGAGGACTTGGCGTCAGCACGAAGGGCCTCGGCCTCTGTTCCCACCTTTTTTGTCCCCCTCCCTGTTCCTATGTGCAGCCCCTCCCCTATACACCTTCCCCACTAACCTGAGTCCCTTCCTCTCTGGAGAATCAGTGGTCTTGGGGCCAGTGTTGTGGCACAGTGGGTTAAACCACTGCCTGTGACACACTGGCATCTATATGGGCGCCTATTCAAGACGCTGGCTGCTCCATTTCCAATCCAGCTCCCTGCTAATGACCTGGGAAAGCAGTGGAGGATGGCCCATATGCTTGGGCCCCTGCACCCACATGGGAGACTTGAGTGGAGCTTCAGGCTCCTGGCTTCAGCCTGGTCCAGCCCTGGCTGTTGCAGCCATTTGGGGAGTGAACCAGCAGGTGGAAAGTCTCTCTCTCTCTCTCTCACTCTCTCTCTCTCTCTCCCCCCCCCTCCCTCCCTACCTTCTTGTATCTCTCTCTGTCTCTGTAACTCTGCATTTCAAATAAAATTAAAAAAATCAAGGTCTATATTTCTTTTATTTATTTTCTTTTTTTAAAAGATTTATTTTATTTATTTGAAACACAGAGTTACATAGAGAGAGGTAGAGACAGAGAGAGAGGTCTTCCATCTACTCGTTCGCTCCCCAGTGGACCACAACGGCTGGAGCTGCGCTGATCTGAAGCCAGGAACCAGGAGCTTCCTCCAGGTCTCCCACGTGGGTGCGGGGGCCCAAGGACCTGGGCCATCCTCCACCACTGTCCCAGGCCACAGCAGAGAGCTGGATCGGAAGAGGAGCAGCCGGGACTAGAACCAGCGCCCATATGGGATGCCGGCACTTCAGGCCAGGGCTTTAACCCGCTGTGCCACAGCACTGGCATCTATTTTATTTATTTTCAAGGCAGAGTTATATAGAGAGATCTTCCATCTGCTGGTTCACTCCCTATATAGCTACAACAGTGTGGGCTGGGCCAGAGTGAAACCAGGAGCCTGGACCTCCATCCGGGTCCTCCTTGTTAGTCATGGGAACCCACACACTCGGGCCATCTGCTGCCGCTTTTCCGCCGTGGCTGACAGTGACGGAGCACTTCCTGTGTGCCAGGCTCCCTGCGGTGTCCTATCCCAGTCCCCAGCCTGTCCCTTGCTCCCAGCACCCGAAGCACAGGGAGCGCCATCCTCACTGTGAGGAGGGGACGTCGGCCCATGGAGGCTGAGGGAGCCACGGCCACGCAGCCAGGGAATGGCCCCGGCCTTGGTCCTCAGCAGGACACAACTGTGGGTTAAGCGACACTCAGGCGCCCCCACAGGGACAGCCCCTCCCAGTTAGGGACACAGCAGGTGTGAACGGGGCATGGAGTTGGTGCCTGGCTTGGATGCCTCGGGGCAGGGATGCGTGGGTGGATGAGAGGCATTTGGGACAACATGGGAAGCCGTTAGACTTGGTCATAGCCTGGGTCCTGGGAGGGGTGGGGGGGTCCCGTTGTCATCCAAACCCCAACCCTCCCATGCCCGATGCCTCCGCCTCGCTCAGCTCCCTCCTCTCAGCCCAGAGCAGCCCAAATGCTGGTGCACGCCCCTTGTCAAGGGGAAAGAATTTGGCTCTTAGCCATTGCCTGCAATGAGACCAGTGCCGCGAAACTCAGTGGTTCTCCAGGCTCAGAAGTTGCCAGGCAGAAACAGAAAGCTGCGTGGGACAAAACTTCCCCCTAAGGTCAGCTGTAGGCCCTCCGAGTTAAAAATGAAAACTCTTAGCTGCGGTGTGGGAAGCTCCATTCGCAGTCCTCCTGAGCCCCCCGAGCTGTGCCGGCCCCTGGTGGGGTCCTCCCCACCGAGGCCCAGACAAGGACGGCGCCCCGGCTCTGGCCCTGGGCAGCCTCCACGCCCCGCGCCTGCTCCCTGTGGAGGCCGTGGATGAGGCAGCTCGGCCTGTGCAGGACGCTCATCCGACCACGCCCCGGCTGGCTCTGGGCACTCGTGAGCACAAGTGAGCAGTGTGTTCAGTGCCACAAGAGGAGGAGTGACGCGGTCAGCGTGGCCTTTGTGGTGGGGCATCCGGTCTGCGTGGTCCGGGAGGGCATCGTGGCCTTCCTGGCAGGGCTGATGAGAGCCCTGCTCTGCCCGCTGCCACTCCCACAGGGCTACGCCCGGAGCCATGTGACCCCTGTCACTGTGGGGCAGGGGCCACACCCTGCGCTGTCTTCCCGGGCAGCTCTCTGGGTTTCTCCTGCGGCGATCCTGCTGAGAGCCCGGGCTTGCTTTCTCTCCAGCCCTGCAGGGGCCGCCTGCTGCTGAGCTGACCCTCAGAGAGCAGGGGTCCGGCAGCCCCCCAGGGTGCTCCGACTTCTCCCTCTGGGCGAGTGACGGAAGCAGTGACGCTACTTCTTCTGCTCCCTCCTGCAAGGCGAGGGAGCCACAAGAGGAAGAGAAGAGCTGGTGCAGGCATAGGCGTCGTGGGGAGCCAGGCTGGCAGGACGCAGCCGGGTGCCACCCGACACTGGCGGGGTTGGGCACAGCCTCCCTCCTGCACACACCTGGCCGTGCCGCCCCCTCCCCGCCGTGAACCTGCATTGTATCCGGCCAGGCCCCCGCTGCCTGCCCGTTTATGTGGGTTTGTGGGGGCCCAAGTGAGGAAGCTCTGAAAGTCACCACGGTGCCCACACCATTTCCTGCTCTGTCCCCTCCTCCCCCTGCCCCCAGAGGAGGTGGGAGCCGAATCAAGACTGCAGAGGGAAGTCACTGGAGGAAGAAGTTAAGAAGAAGAGAGGCATGCTGGGAGAGCGGGGGAGGAAGGGTGGGTGAGGGGAGAGTCTACAGGCAGGCAGTGGGGCGGGGGTGGGGGGCAGAGACTAGGGCTGGCTCAGAGAGCAGCCTCCCCGCGAGGTTCTCGGGGCACAGGTGCGGCCCTGGGTTGGTGCCTTGTTCTGCCTCCTGATTCTCCACGGGGGGCTGCTTGGACCCACAGATCTCCCCCCGCACCTCTGCCCTTCCCTCGAGTTAAGCATCGGAGCCCAGCTCCCCGCCAGTCAGCCTGCCAAGTGAGCCTGGACGCCACCCCTCATACTTTCTCTTCATTGAAATCCTCGATTTTTAAGTTCCACCCCCTGATGTACGCAGGCTCCTTGGTGGAACATTCCAGAATCCCACCCATCACCTGTGCTCTCTGGCTGTGTGTTGTGGGGGCAGTGAGGGGTGGACTGGGGCTGGGGCACACAGGACAAGCGTCCAGGACAGGAGCAGAGCACGAGCAGCCCTACCCGGCCTCGAGTCCCTTCTCACCTGCTGACCCCAGGCCCCCTTGCCTGGCTTGAACTTCGGGGGATCCCCTCTCCCTCTGCCCTGCACCATGGTCGGTGGCTGACAGGCCATCCCCTGAACCAGCCCGTGGTGCTGTGGGGGCTGGTGAAGTGGCAGGGACACCGCTTGGCTGATGTGCAGGAAACGGTCCTCGCCAGGGTCGGCTCCCTCGTCCCGCTGCAGCGCCTCGCCGCGGGCTTCACGGAAATGGGACTAGAAAGCTGCCCAGCTCCCTGGCGCGCACCTCCCGCGCCCAGCTTGGGGTCAGTATCTGATATCGGCTGCCCCCACATGTCCCTGTGGCCTCGTGCCATGGGCAGGAACCCGGGAGCTGACCCCAGCGTTGCCCCGTGAAGCAGGAGGGTCGGCAGCCTTGCAGCAATTCTGGGTCACTGGTCGTCACCCACTGTGCCCACAGCTAACATTTCGTGTTAAATTCAACCAGTGCCTTGGAAGCGGAGCAGCCGGGATTCTAACCTGCACCCATATGGGATGCTGGCACTGCAGGTCAGGCCTTTAACACGCAGCATCACAGCGCCGGCCCCTTCTCCTTGATTTTTAACAGATGAAAGTTTACAGGAAGCACACTGAAGCCCGCTGCACCTGTCTCCCAGGTCCCCCGTCTTCTCTGTCTTCAGGGGTGCCGGCAGGCTGCCCGCGGGGCTCTGAGTCTGTGGATTCCGCTCTGGGAGTCACGTGCTGTGGCCCTCGGCGTGTGTTTTAACTGGACACAGCAACGGCACATCTTGCTGAGACAGCGTGACGTTCCAGCGTGTGTGTGCTGGTCACTGTCAGTCAGGGGAGCGGGCACATCACTGCCTCCCACAGCGCCGCTCTGTATGGGAACCTGGAAATCCAGGCTACGTCTGACGTCATTGTCATCAGCCATTGTCACCCTACTGTGCTAGAGGACATTGCAAGCTCGAGCTCCTGGGGCCGGCACTGCTGCAGCGGGGTAAGCCTCGGCGCTTGTGGTCACCGGTTCGAGTCCCAGCTGCTCCACGCAGGTGCTGGGCATTTGCTGTAACTGCTACCCGGTCAGTCTCTGGTTTTGTCACTTTGTGTCTGTGAGTTTGGCCTGCACCATTAAACATATTCAGACCTGCTTGTGGTTGTCGCCCGGGTCTCAGCATCGGCGTGCACAGGCCAGAGAGGGCAGGTGGCGGTCCCCACACTTGCCACGGCTCGGATCGGCGCGGTGCTCGGAGTCAGAGATGCTCACTGTGTTTGTGCGGATGTGTGACCACTGTCGTCCTCGTGGGCTGCGTCTCTCCCTGTCCAGGGCAGCCTGTCTGTGGGGGGCTGCTCCTGCAGGCTTTACCGGCTGGCGTCCGCCAGCCTTCAGAACCGGCACCTCCGTTCCATCAGCGTCAGCCGTTGGTCTGTTCTCTTACAGTTTCCCCGGGAGAGAACTTGCTTTCCTTCTAATCGCGACAGAACGTGCAGAACCCGAGACGCCCGGGCCACGGTGACTCAGGGCGTTTGTCTCGGTGCGGCAAGATTCGAGCTGTTGTGCAACCTTCACCGCCATCTGGCTCCAGAACTTTCCATCTTGCGAGACTGAAACTCCACCCACTGAGCCACCTGACACTTCCTGTAAGAGATTTCTTAAAAGTTTGCTGTGGAGAATAAACGTGTCCCTGCCACCAGTGTCAGCCGTCACCAGCGTCCGCTGTCTCGCTGGCCTCTCGCCCCCGCCCTGGAAGCAGACCCTGACCGTCACGCCGTGTCGTCTGCACAGGCAGGGAGGCTCTCAAAGGCACACACCCAAAAGGAGTCTCGCCGATGGCGCCCACAGTCCACGCACTGCGATTGGTTGATGTGTCTCTCAATCTCCTAGTGGGTGGGGTCCTCCCTCCGCCTCCAGTCTTGGCAGGCTCGGAGGGAGTGGGGGGTTCTCCAGCCTGGGTTTTGTTGATCGCATCCTGGGCCCAGCGAGCTCTTAGCTGGGTCCGAAGGCCTGATCTGATTCAAGTGCAGGACGGTGATGCCGCCAGCATCGTCACACAGCAGGCCAAGCCCAGCTTGTGGCGCCAGATCCCGATCTGAGTCCTGGCTGCTCCAATCCAGCCTCCTGCTGATGCATCTGGAGAAAGCAGGCGATGGCCACGTGCTCAGGCCCCTGCCGCCCACATGGGCACCCCAGATTGAGTTCTGGCTCCGGGCTTTGGCTTGGGGAGTGAACCAGCAGATGGAAGATCTCCGTCACTCTGCCTTTCTAATAAATAAATAAATCTTTAAAAAAAAGAGAGAGAGAGAGAGAGAGAGAGTACTAACACGCTCTCCCTGTGTTGTTATTCCATCGAGGTGACCGACCCGTGGCAAGGCGTGGGCTCTCAGGGTCTCGAGATGAGCAGCCAGTGCTGTCCAGCGGAGGCCTGGCTGTCGGTGGGCGGGACTGAGGGTGACGCCCACACCCTGTCCCCCTTCTCTGCCATTTTCTAGAATAATCTATGAGGAGGAGACGGTCGCAGCAGAGAACATGATGTTGCAGCTTGTTTGCTCTTTATTTTTATAAAGAGCAAGAATTTACTGATTTGAAGAGGGAGCCCAAAGCCCACCCACAGGACCTGTGACCCCTCCAGAGCCTCTGACGCTGTCCCAGCATCCCACTGTGCTTCTCACATTTCCTGTGTGTTCTGCATCCCTTGAATTTAAAAAAATTATTTTTTCTATTTTCAGATGTATTTTTCCTATTTATATTATTTTAAAACAGTTTTATTTTTTTTACTTGTTGAGAGACAGAGAGAGATGGGTTCACTCCCTAAATACCTGCTGCTGCCAGGGCTGAGCTGGGGCCGGGCCAGGCTTGACGCCGGGAGCGGGATCTCCACCGGGCCTCCCTTGTGTGGGAGGCAGGACCCGAGAGCTTGAACCATCGCTGCTGCCTCCCAGCATCTGCGTGGTAGGAAGCTGGAATCAGGCGACGGAGCCAGGCCGCACCCACTCCCACCCCAGTGCTCCCACGGGGATGTGTTAACTGCCCCCACCCCCTGACATCCTGTTTCCCACCTGAGGGCACCCTGGACCCGTGCTCTGCAGCCCACCAGGCCCCGGGACAGGCGTGTGACACGTGTGATGCTTCTTGCCTGCTTCTTCGCTTGACTTCTCTTGGGCTTGGTGCTTTCCCGTCTGCCTCTGCTGGCAGCGGCAGAGAGCCTGGGGCCTCCTCTGCTCCACCTGGGCCGGGCCCTGCCCCTCCCCCTCCCAGAGCCTGGGTCCTGGCGGGCTGTCTGCGGCACATCTCCCCGCCTGTGCGCTGTGCCCTGCTTGGCCTCCATGCTGGGTGGATGCCGTCACATGCCCGCTGCTGCTTCCAGTTCTCCTGGCCCCCTGAGCCACTGCCTGGACCCTGGCACCTTGCTTGGGCCTGCTTGGGGTCTCCTGTCCGAGTGGCTCAGTCTCCCAGGCTCAGGGCTCATGTGTAAATCCACGGACCCAGCTCCTGCCCACTGCCCTCCTTGACAGGCTGGGAGTCCCCCGGTGCCGCCATTGGCCCCGTCCCCACTGCCCACAGGAGCGCACCCCGTCGGCCCCATGTGGGGCAACCCGCCACACGTCACCCCGCCCCCTCGGAGGAACTGGCTGAGAACAGGAAGCGCAGACCTCACGGTGGGGCCGCTGTGTCCCAGCCCCGACCACAGAGCCAGCCTGCTGAACGGCCGGCGAAGCCACCTCCAGCCCTGCCGGGACGCACGGAGCCGAGGGTGAGTGCAGGGCCCCTCCGTGTCAGGGGGGCTGGAAGAGGGGAGTACCCCATCCCTGGCTTCGTCCCGGGGCAGCTGCTCTCTTTCCCAAAGGAAGCCCCTCTAGGACCTGGAGTGGCCCCGGCGGCCGTGTCTGTGGCCCTGGCCGGGGCTGACCAGCAGCAGGGGGTCCCAGCCGTCTGCTCTGGGCACCCCTTTCTCCAAGACCCAGCGAGAGGAGGGGCAGAGCCACAGGGAGCACCGGCCGGGGAGCACATGGGAGCACGTGCCAGGGCCTCCGGTTCCAGGGTGAAGGTCAGGGGCCCCAAGGATACGGGGGCCCCGAGGCCCAGCACACCAGGGGGAGGCTCAGGCAGAGGGTTTGCAAGCCCCCCAGGCTGGGGGATGCTGGGTAAGGGTGTGGCCATCAGCACTGGGGCCTGAGGCCTTTCCCCCTAGCGGCTGCGCCGCCTCTCCCAGCCAGAGTCAGCGCCCTGCTGTCTGCGTGTCCCCACCACCAGCTGTGGCGTGTGTGTGTGTCCGTGTGGTGTGTGTGTTGTAAGTGTGGTCTGTGGTGTGTGTGATGTGTGTGTCTGTGTGGTGTGTGTTATGGCACGTATGTGCATTTCTGTGTGGTATATGTGGGGTCTGTGGTATGGTGTGTGTCTTGTGATATGTGTGTGTCATGTATGGTGTGGGTGATGTGTGTGTGTCTGGTATGTGTGATGTGTGCTGTCTGTGTGGTGTGTGTGATGTGTATGTGTCTGTGTGATGTGTGCTGTCTGTGTGGTGCGTGTTATATGTGTGTGTCTGTGTGATGTGTGCTATCTGTGTGGTGTGTGTGATATGTGCCTGGCTGTGTGTCTATGTGATGTGTGTGTGTCTGGTGTATGTGATGTGTGCCTGTCTGTGTGGTGCATGTGATGTGTGCTGTGTGGTGCATGTGATGTGTACTGTCTATGTGGTGCGTGTTATGTGTGTGTGTCTGTGTGATGTGTGCTGTCTGTGTGGTGTGTGCGATGTGTATGTGTCTGTGAGATGTGTGCTGTCTGTGTGGTGTGTGTGATATGTGCCTGGCTGTGTGTCTGTGTGATGTGTGTGTGTCTGGTGTATGTGATGTGTGCCTGTGTGTGGTGTGTGTGATGTGTGTGGTGTGTGTGATATGTGCCTGGCTGTGTGTGGTGTGTGATATGTGCCTGTGTGTGGTATGTGTGATGTGTGTGTTTCTGTGTGATGTGTGTGTGTCTGGTGTATGTGATGTGTGCCTGTGTGTGTGTGATGTGTGTGTCTGTGTGATGTGTGCTGTCTGTGTTGTGCATGTGATGTGTGCCTGTGTGTGGTGTGTGTGATTTGTGTTGTCTGTGTGGTGTGTGTGATGTGTGTGTCTGTGTGATGTGTGCTGTCTGTGTGGTGTGTGTGTGATGTGTGCCTGTCTGTGTGGTGTGTGTGTCTGTGTGATGTGTGTGTTTCCGGTGTATGTGTTGTGTGCCTGTGTGTGGTGTGTGTAATATGTGCCTGGCTGTGTGGTGTGTGTTATGTATGTGTCTGTGTGATGTGTGTTGTCTGTGTGATGTGTGTGTGTCTGGTGTATGTGATGTGTGCCTTGTGTGGTATGTGATGTGTGTGTCTGTGTGATGTGTGCTGTCTGTGTGATGTGTGTGTGTCTGGTGTATGTGATGTGTGCCTTGTGTGGTGTGTGATGTGTGTGTCTGTGTGATGTGTGCTGTCTGTGTGATGTGTGTGTGTCTGGTGTATGTGATGTGTGCCTGTGTGTGGTGTGTGTGATGTGTGTGTTTGCATGATGTGTGTTGTCTGTGTGATGTGTGTGTGTCTGGTGTATGTGATGTGTGCCTGTGTGTGGTGTGTGTGATGTATGTGTGTCTGTGTGATGTGTGCTATCTGTATGGTGTGTGTGATGTGTGCTTGTGGGTGGTGTGTGTGATGTGTGTATCTGTGTGATGTGTGCTGTCTGTGTGGTATGTGTGATGTGTGTATCTGTGTGACGTGTGCTGTCTGTGTGGTGTGTGTGTGATGTGTGCCTATCTGTGTGGTGTGTGTGTCTGTGTGATGTGTGCTGTCTGTGTGATGTGTGTGTGTCTGGTGTATGTGATGTGTGCCTGTGTGGTGTGTGTGATGTGTGTGCTGTGTGATGTGTGTGTCTGTGTGGTGTGTGTGATGTGTGTATCTGTGTGATGTGTGCTGTCTGTGTGGTGTGTGTGATGTGTGTATCTGTGTGATGTGTGCTGTCTGTGTGGTGTGTGTGTGATGTGTGCCTATCTGTGTGGTGTGTGTGTCTGTGTGATGTGTGTGTGTCTGGTGTATGTGATGTGTGCCTGTGTGTGGTGTGTGTGATGTGTGTGTCTGTGTGATGTGTGTGTCTGTGTGATGTGCGTGTGTCTGGTGTATGTGATATGTGCCTGTGTGTGGTGTGTGTGATGTGTGCTGTCTGTGTGATGTGTGTGTGTCTGGTGTATGTGATGTGTGCCTGTGTGTGGTGTGTGTGATGTGTGTGTCTGTGTGATGTGTGTGTGTCTGGTGTATGTGATATGTGCCTGTGTGTGGTGTGTGTGATGTGTGTGTCTGTGTGATGTGTGTGTGTCTGGTGTATGTGATGTGTGCCTGTGTGGTGTGTGTGATGTGTGTGCTGTGTGATGTGTGTGTCTGTGTGGTGTGTGTGCAGTGCAGTCCCCTGGAGGCAGCCGTCACTGCTCTGGCCCAGTGGGTGGTGCTATTTTGTGAGCAGGTGCTACGTGTGATGCTGCCCCCCACAGCCCGGGCTCAGCGCCCCCGCCTCACCTCACCCATGACCAGGCCTCTGGGGGCCGTCCCAAGGTCTCTGGCAGGTGGGGGAGGGTTGAAAGGATCCCAGGGACCCTGCAGTCTGGGGCTAGCTCCCACTCCCCCTTTCATCCTGCCTGAGCTGGCCCTGCCCAGACAACCAGCACCCCTGGCTCTCCCGGCTGGTGGCCCCACCTCGCAGGTGTCGTTTACGTGGAAGACGCCAGCATTCGGGGCTGGGGGGAGGGACACACTGCAGTTGTCACCCGGACATTTCATGGAGGCAGAGACCCCCGGACAGGAAGCTGTGCCATCCATGGGTCTACCTGCACCCCATCTGGAAGGCGTAGTTGGCCAGGCCTCCTGGGACGCAATGTCCCCATCTGTGAAGAGTGAGGGGCAGGCTGGCCCGTTGTGTATGGCCCAGTTGCCCCATAAGCAAAGACAAAGCTCAGAGCTCACTTCCCGGGGCGGAACCTGGCTAGGCCCTGGCGGGACGCACAGGTGATAGCCTGGGTGGGCAGCCTGGAGCCGGGCGGCCCCGGGTGACAGGGCCCTGCCTCCCTGGGCACCTGTCCCTGAGGCTGTGCAGGAGCCACGGTTCTGCCCGGGGCCAGGGCCCGGTGTCCAGCCCCCACTTGCGGATGGGGTGCCAGCCGCTGCAGAGGGTTGAGTGGCACACATGTCCCTGCTGTGGGCACAGCCAGACCACTGAGGAGCCCCATCTTGGGGTGCCCCCTCCCAGGCTCTGGGCGGTCTCAGGTGACGCCCGGGTGCGAACTGCATCCACTCTCTGTTTCCCTGGGCCAAGCTGTCCTGAACTGGGAGCGCTGCCCTCTCTCCCACCCTGGGCCTGAGGCTTGGAGGCTGTGGGTGAGACCCGCTTTACAGGAGGTATACTCCCCGTCCTGGTCGGGCCCTGTGCTCCGGGAGACCCGTTCACTGACTGCTGTCACTCACAGCGGTCGCTGGGCCCAGGCCCAGTCTTGACACGTGGGCCTTGCATGCAGCTGGCCTGGAGGGAGTTCTCGTCTGGCTGCACCTGCCCATGTCCCAGAACCAGATCCTTGTCCCGTCTTCCTGCACGTGTGGGGGCCAGCGCAGCTCAGGCCAGGCCAGAGCCCCCTACAGCCAGCCCCAGTCTCCAAACCTTCTCCCGAGGCAGGGCTGGCTGCTGATGGGACGGGGTACAGTCCACTCCAGTGAGTGAGCCTGAGGTGAAAAAGCCAACCCTGGAGGGCAGAGCCAGGCATGGCCAGGCCACCTCTGAGCTGGCCCAGCACGTGCAGGCCCTGCTGCCCGCCTGCTCTCTGCTGGGAAGGCAGGTGTCCATCCACTCACCTGCCACTATGAGGTCGAGCTGGCCTGAGCCACTGTTCACCCCTGCATAGGATTCCACTGGGTGAGACTTTTCCATGGGGTGGCCACACAAGGCCTGTGGCTGTGTGGCTGGTCACAGGTGGCACACGTGGCCTCAGCAAGCTGACATCTCCACGTCTGAGTGACAGGCTATGTTTCTGCTTTGGGCCATCACTGGTTTGAAGCCCTGGGCTTCTCCCGTGGGTGTGTGCCGCCTTAGCTCTCCTTAGAGATGACTGCCCCCTTGGCACAAGGCACAAGTTGTTCCTCTACACCGCTTCTGTGCGAGCTGTCTGCTCTCGCAGTCCCTCCTCTGCGTGGTCCCCGAGACAATGGCAGCCTCTCCCCGCTTCCCAGGCCACAGCCGGGGCGCCGGGGCCTCGGCAGGCACGAAGCTTTTCCCTGTCTTGGATGGAGAACGTGGCATCTCCTAGTGGAGTGTTTTAAATGTATAATTAGGTCTATGTAATGAGGGGAGGGGTCTCATGTTACCCCACTTGGCCAGAAACGGGGGCCCTGGTACCTTCTGCCGCTGGACTTCCCCGACAGCAGAGCCAACAGCACGACTGCGCGCCCTGGGCCCGGGGGTGGAGGTTCCGGGAGCAGTCGGCCGAGCGCGCCCAGGCCTCCGGCCTCTGCGTGCTTGTGCACTGCCCTTTGTCCCCGGCTCTGTCTGGAGCACCCATGACCGGCGGAACGCTGCTGCATCCCGACTCCGGCTTCAGACTGCAGTTGCTGCCCACCTCCCACTCCCAGGAAGCGCCTGCTCTGGGGGCCGGAGGCTGCCCTGAGCCCTGTGAGCCCTGTGCTCCCGGTGAGTGGGGGCTCTGGCTTCCTCCCCACAGGCACCGCTGCCGCAGTGGCTGCGCCCTGGCGTCTCTGCCCTGGGGCAGTCAGGGTCAGCTCTGATGCAAAGCTCCGGTGCGCCTGGGGGCCTCGGTTCCCCAAGAGGCCCCGGAGGGTTTTGCAACTTTGCAAACCTCCTCCCCACAGGGAGCCGTCCCCGCACCCACGCCCTGCGCTGCTCTCGGCCTGCAATTTCCGATCTCTCTGTGTTTCCTCTTTGCTCTCTTCTATGTGTCCTGCTTCTCCCGTGAACATATGTGTTCTGTGTTCCCTCCAACACCACAGTCCTTGCCGGCCGTGAGAGGGGTCAGCACTCGGCCCCCATGCTGTTCCAGGCAAGGGCGACCCAGGTGCTGCCGCGAGGGGACCTGGGGACACGGCCCGTCCTGAGTCTGTGCCAGGCAGGGACTTCCCTGGTGAGCAAGCCGAGGTCAAGAGCGACTCTGACCCCAGGTGCTGGGAGATGGGGGGCCTCACTGGGGGTTTGGTGCCTGAGTCTGGGGCCTGCCTCTGGCTCAGGGCCTCCCCGTTTTCCTGCACCCCTATCCCCCAGCGGGGGCCTGTGTGCCAGCACTGATGCTGCCCCACAGATGCGTGCTCTCTGCGCAGCAGGCGCCGGTCCTGCGGTCCCCTCCTGCCACAGAGGAAACCAAGGCAGAGTGGCAGAGGGGCCCGAGCCTCTGAGGCCGGTGCCGGCTGCTGGGAGGGGCGTGCTGCTTCCCTCTCTCTGTGTTCTCACGCAGCGGGAGGGCTGGTGCCAGGGCTGGAGCTCAGCCCTCCCCCACCCCCAAGCCCCATGTCCCTCCCGGAGCCTGGCTCTCGTCCATCGCCCTGTGAGGTCTCCGAGGCACCGTTCGTCTGGGCTCCGCTGAGGGAGCAGGGGCGGGGCCCGGTGCCTGCCAGCAGCCCCTGAGCCCCGAGCCTGGACAGGGCCAGGGCCAGGTGATGCATGGCGGTGCCCACTTGGTGCTCCAGTGAGGGGCTGCACGAGAGGAGAGGGAACAGCTCCCCACCGCTCAGCTTCCTGTGGTCAAGGTCAGAGCACTGTGGTCTGTGTGGGTCTTGCTGGAACCCAGCTGGGCTGGCCTGGGGTGCACAGGTGCAGCCGGCGCCCAGGTCGGCGTCCAGCTATGCTCAGAGGCCTCAGTTCCCCCACACAGAGATTCCAGGGGGTTCCCGGAGTTTCAGGGGTGCGGTGGCGGGGGGAGGGGGTGCCCAGCCCGTATCCATAGTGCAAAGTGGTGGTGGTGTCGGCTCCCCCCGCGGGGCCATGAGCGTGATGGGGACCCCTGGGAGGGGCTGCTCCCTACCCTCCCCTGGAGCAGCCCCCGTCGCGGAAGGAGTGGCTGTCTTGAGGCCCACTGGACCCTGTGCCCGGGGGGTGGGGGGAGAGCGGCGTCCAGGTCCCAGGAAGAGATGCGGGGCCTCCACGTCAGCCAAGGGGGTGACCGTGGGATCTGGATGGACGGGCGGGAGCAGCTCCCGCTGCCTCGGCCTGAGCCCTGCCGCAGGGCTAGAGAGAGACACGGGGGGTTCCCGGGGCCGGGCGGGCTCCATGGGAACCCAAACCTCCTCTTCCGCCCACTGCTGCACCCGGGAAGCCAGCCAGGGCACAGGTTCTGCATTTGCCCTCGCGGGAAGGATCAGGGATTTGTTCTGACGTCTCTGGCCCTGGTGGCCATCTTTCTGTTTGTTTGTTTGTTTGTTTTTTGACAGGCAGAGTTAGACAGTGAGAGAGAGAGAGAGAGAGAGAGAGAGAGAGAGAGAGAGAGAAAGAGAGAAAGGTCTTCCTTTTGCCATTGGTTCACCCCCCCCCCCAAGTGGCCGCTGCAGCCAGTGCATTGCAGCCAGCGCACCGCGCTGATCTGAAGCCAGGAGCCAGGTGCTTCTCCTGGTCTCCCATGGGGTGCAGGGCACAAAGACCTGGGCCATCCTCCACTGCACTCCCTGGCCACAGCAGAGAGCTGGCCTGGAAGAGGGGCAACCGGGACAGAATCCGGCGCCCCGACCAGGACTAGAACCCGGGATGCCAGCGCCCCAGGCGGAGGATTAGCCTAGTGAGCCGCGGCGCCGGCTGGTCATCTTTCTGGATGTATGGGGCGGGGGTGGGAGCAGCCACCTCCAGACAGACAGAACACCGGCTGGGCAGGGCCTCTGAGCTGTGGGGCCCACGGGGATTCGGGAGCGAGGGTGATGGCAGGACCCACTGGCCACAGCACAGATGGGCCTGGGCTGGGCTCTGTGCCCACGGAGCCCTGAGCCCCCTGTGACCCTGCCGGCCCCTCTGTGAAGGCAGCAAGGGGGAGCAGGCTCCACAGCCTCAGAGCCCCACCTTGTGCGGCTGGGGGTGGTGTGATGACACTCAGTCCTGGGCTGGGTGCCTCTTCCTGCCTGCTGGGGCACCCTCTCCCTGCTGCCGGCAGACAAAGCCACAGCCAGCTGCAGGGCCCACGCTCCCAGGGCGCCGGACCAGGGGGCCCTCCCCACCCAGGGACCCCCGCAGAAGCCTGCCCCAGGCTACTCTGCGCACTTCCAGGGGAGGGCGGGAGGGTCCTGCCCCAGGCACTGCCCGGCCTTGCTCACCCAGCCCTGCCACCTGCTGAGCCCCGTTCCCAACCCAGTGCCCATCACCAAGGATGGGGGCGCACCAGGCACGGCTCTGCCCTCAGCAGAGTGGGGCACCCCACTGTGTACATATATGCATATGTTTGTGACATGCATGCATGTGTGTGCTTTTGCACAAGTGTGTGGATGTGTATGTATGTACTGAGTGTGGTGTGTACAGTGTATGGTGAGTGATAGGGTCCTCTGTCGGCTGTTCCTGGACCCTGATCACCTGAGCAGGGGTGCAGCCCACTGTCTCACCCCTGCACAGGGACTCACCTGTGTGCCCTACCTGATTCTCAGGCCCCAGGTCAGCAGGGAGGGGCTCTGGGGGTGGTCAGCCCCCAGTGTCTGAGCTGAGGCCCTGTCACCAAGACCCCGGCACCCCTTCTCCCCACAGGACATGCTGGGCTGGCGCCCCCTGCTGCTTGCCCTGGCGGGGCTGCTCTCCCTGGGGTCTGGTGAGTTCTGCCGGGGAAGACCAGGGTTTGCCTTGGCCTGCGTGGACGCTCCCGGTCATCTCAGGCTGGGGGCTGACGCGGACCCCCTGGGGCTGCAGACACTGGTCTCGCCTCGCCCCACCCCTCGTGGCCTCTCTGACCCTCCTCCTCCACTTGCCTCCACGTGGCTCTGCCAGGGTGGGGCTGGGCACCCTCACCGGCCTGTCTGTCCTCCAGGTCACCCTCACCTGTGTTCTCTGTCCCCCGGGGCACCCTCACCAGCCTGCCTGTCCCCCAGGTCACCCTCACCTGTGTTCTCTGTCCCCCGGGGCACCCTCACCGGCCTGCCTGTCCCCCAGGTCACCCTCACCTGTGTTCTCTGTCCCCCGGGGCACCCTCACCGGCCTGCCTGTCCCCCAGGTCACCCTCACCTGTGTTCTCTGTCCCCCGGGGCACCCTCACCGGCCTGCCTGTCCCCCAGGTCACCCTCACCTGTGTTCTCTGTCCCCCGGGGCACCCTCACCGGCCTGCCTGTCCCCCAGGTCACCCTCACCTGTGTTCTCTGTCCCCTGGGGCACCCTCACCGGCCTGCCTGTCCCCCAGGTCACCCTCACCTGTGTTCTCTGTCCCCCGGCGAACCCTCACTGCCTATCTGTTCCCTCAGTCCTTTCGCAGGAGTGCACCAAGTACAAGGTCAGCAACTGCCGGGACTGCATCCAGTCGGGGCCTGGCTGTGCCTGGTGCCAGAAGCTGGTAAGAGCTGCGTGGCTGCCGTGGCCACCGGGGATTCCTCATGGCTGAGCAGTCGTCCCGTCCCCTGGGCAGGGCCCTTCCCCAGCCTCTGAAACCTGAGTTCCAGGAGGGCGCCCCCCACCCATGTCCGCAGGGGAGCAGGAGCAGCCCAGGGCTGCGAGGATTGTTTGGGAGAGGCAGAGACGGACGGCGCTGCAGCCGCCCCCAAGCCTGGCATGAGCCACTCAGGGGCCTCCCGGACACTCAGGCGGCCACCTGCAGAGAGTGAGCCACGCCCAGAGACCCCAGAGAGCTCCGGGGGCAGCCCCAGTGCCCAGGGAGGGAAGGACACTGCGGGGGATCGCAGAGGGTGCCCACGTGGGGCCTTAGCCCCGTCCCTCAGCGTTTCCTGTGTTTCTCAGGCGACTCCCCCTGAAGAAGATACCCAGGCACAGGGGAAGACAGCAGGGGGCGGCCTCCCCGAGCCACAGCCCCGGGTGCACCCAGCCCCTGGAGCAGAGGGCTCCTCCCGGGGGGACCCCAGATCCTGACAGTATCCCCCTCCCTGGAGGGGCACTGGATCCTGCTCACACCATCTTCCTCAGGGTTGCCAAGGCTCTGACCGTGCAGGCCCATGTGGAGACACGGGCACGTGCTCATATACACACACGTGCATTCACACACATGTGCACACACGTGCGGGCCTATATGTTCATACATGCATGTGTATGCGTGCACACATGATCACAATGCATATACATGCACGTGCGCGATGCACATACATGCACACACGCATACATTTCCCAACCACTGAGTGTGGTATGCAGGCATGAGGCCAGGGCCTGGCGAGCAAGACTTCAGGTGCAAACCTCACCCATGCGGTTTGATAAACACGCGTGTTTACATTTGATAACCACATGTATCAAAATCAGGAGATTTTGCCTTGGTCGGAGGCCGCCAGCCACCTCAGCAGGCTTTGTCCAGGCTGATGTAACCCCGGGTCACGCACTGTGCACGCAGACCTCCCGACTGTCGGGAGGGCTCCTCGGTCACCACTGTCCCCTGCGCCCTTGGCGGTGTGGGTGCTGCCGAGTGGCCCTGGTTGGCTCTGTCCCTCCAGCGTCTCGTCCGGCTGCACCCTAGCAGGAGCTCCACGCTGGGACGGCACACTCAGCCTCTGTCCCCACACTTGGGATGGGGAGCACCCACGGGGCTGCCAGGCTCTGAGGGTGACGTCGCTGGGGAGACCCCCGAGGCTGCAAACCTGCTTCCCCCACCCAGCACCACCCACAGGCCCGGCCTGCCCCAGGGGACACAGGCTCCTCAACTGCCTCTCAGGTCAAGAAGGCGCTGGCCCCCTCCTGACCACGTCCCGTGCGTCTGGGTGGGCCCACAGGCTCAGCGCTGAGTGTGACCAGCGGCTTGCAGTCCTGCCTCTCATTCTTCATCATGGTGCCCTCACTGCTTCCCTCTGGCCACTGGCAGCCCCCCGATCTGGCCCTGTGTCCTTGGATACCAGGAACCCCCCTGAGCTGGCCTGTGTCCCGTGGACATCGGGAATCCCCTGAGCTGGCCTGTGTCCCGTGGACAGGTGTCTGTCATGTTTTTAGCTCTTCCTTGTTTTCTGGGATAACAAGATGCTCCAGGCCGGCCCTGTACCCCTCTGCCCTGGCCCTGGGGCCAGAGATCTCCCAGGGTCTGCTTCCTCTCTGAGAGAAGCCAGGCTGCCACCCCACCCAGCCCACCTGCTCCTTCCCTCGGGGGTTGGTGGGGGGAGAGTCACCACCAACCTGTGCAGGAGCTGTGCATGGGCGGTGCCTCTGTCCTCGCCACTGAGGAAGGTGGCCCAAGCCCAGCTGTCCTTAGCCAGGCTGGTGACCCTCCCCGTGCAGCCCTGGGCCTTTCACACGGACGGTTCCTGTGTTCCCGTGGGGACTACACTTCAGATGTCTTTGCCAATATTCTCGCTGGTTTCCTTCATTTCTTGACCATGTGAGTGTGGCTCCTGAAGCCACGAGGGTACCAAAAGCGTACTAGGATGTGGCATCCCGGCCTGGCCCATCTGCTGCTGTCCCTCACCCATGGCTCCTTCTGGGCGGCGTTCATCTGCTCATTCCAGGGCCCGGTGCCCGGACCTGCCGGTCAGAGTCTAGGGGACTTCTGCAGGGACAACGTGGCCAGGAGGAAAGTGCCCTGAACCCGGGACCCCCAAGCTTGTTTCTGAATTGCGGGAGCTGTGTGCTGGGGTTCCCCGCTGGGTTTGGTCTGGACTCCTATGGGGAAAGGTGCCCACCCTCTCTTCCCTCCGGGGTCTTGGGTGTTGACAAGGAGGGGCCTAGGCCCCCAGGACCAGCAACCTCCTGCAGCCTCCCGCCTGCCCCTCCCCAGAACTTCACAGCGCCGGGGGAGCCCGACTCCATCCGCTGCGACACCCGGGATCAGCTGCGGGCAAAGGGCTGTGAGCTGGACAACATCGTGGACCCCAGGAGCCTGGCCGAGCCCCAGGAGGAGCTGGACGGGGGCCGGAAGCAGCTGTCCCCACAGAGAGTGACGCTGTTCCTGAGACCAGGTGGGTCTGGAGATTACCCTGCCCCGGGTGTCAGGGCCAGCCAGCCGGGAGTGTCCAGGCTGGGCAAGGAGGTGGGCCAGGTGAGGCCCAAGGCTGCTGAACACCCGATGGCCAAAGTCTGAGCTGCAGGTGCCCTGGGCAGAGTCAAGGCTCTGATAAGTCGCGCAGCCAAGAAAGCCAAGGGACTGTTTTCTGTTTAAGAAATGAGACGCCTCTTGGCACCCATCTCCATGGGTCTGAGGCAGGGGCAGCTGAGCTGGGTCCGTTGCTGGGGGTGTGGCCTGGGGGTGTGGCCTCATCTGAGTGCCAGCTGGAGAGGACCCAGCCCCGCCCACTCCACGGTGCGGCAGTGCTACTCCCTCCCTCGGGCCCTGGGTCTGCCCTGCGTGAGACGCTGCCTGGGGTGGGCAGCAGTGGCTTCCTCGTGGCCAAACAGGCTGCCCTCCCACCGCCATGCCTCAGCCACTCTGCCTCTGTCGTCCTGCCTGTGGGGGTGAGACCTGGGGCTTCACCTGCACACCCCGCTTCCCGTTACTCTGGTGAATCACTGAGGCCCTTCCTTATAAGGAAAAGGGGCGGTCCTGGAGGCCAGGGCCTCCAGCTGCGTCACCCCCCTGCCCCGTGGGAGCACGCGTCCAGGGCTGTCCCGCGTGACGCTGAAACCAGAGTTGCCCAAATGGACAGCTTCAGAACACAGCCCCTGGGGTGCTCAGAGACTGGCCTGGGGAGGCAGCTGTGCTGGAGCAGACGTGTGTGTGTGTGTGTGTGTGTGTGTGTGTGAGCCCCGCTGCCCGGCCACAGTGACAGGTGAGGGTGAGGAGGGTGGGGATGGGGGGATCCAGGCGTGCCGCTCACGCCCCCGTCCGCGGACAGGCCAGGCGGCTGCGTTCAACGTGACGTTCCGGCGGGCCAAGGGCTACCCCATTGACCTGTACTACCTGATGGACCTCTCCTACTCCATGCTCGACGACCTCATCAACGTCAAGAAGCTGGGCGGAGACCTGCTCCGCGCCCTCAACGAGATCACCGAGTCCGGCCGTGTCGGTGAGGCCCTCCCCAGTCCGGACGGCACCTGCACCCTCTGGTCCCCAGGGCAGGAGACAGCAGGCTCCACGCACAGGCGCCCCTTGGGGCATCTGCCGAGCCAGGCCTGGGTCTGTGTCCCCAGGGACGGGGCTGGTCACTAGCCCCCGAGACTATGGATTCAGTCCAGCCCCTACTCCCTCATCCTCTTCTTCCTTCTCACCTGATTTTTGTCACATTTAAGAGGTCAAAGCCCCACTGTGCTGGTTATTAAGAACTAAAGACAGGTGAGATCAGGCACGTTCAGGGGCGTGGGGACAGCACCGTCATCCCAGCACCAGAGGGCACCAGGCAGACTCTGCCGGGCCGGCGTCTTGGTGCTTGGCTGGCACTGACGTGTATACACAGCGCGAGTCCCAGGTGTCGGGGTGGTTAAGGGGTGGGGCTGCTCACCCCTCCTCAGCCGCTCCTGGGAACAGTGCTGCCTCTGCTGGGCTCTCTGTATGTCAGGATGCACGGTCATAGTCCTATGTGTACAAGACCACATGTGCACACAAGACACATTCACACACTCACACCCACTCATGTACACGGTGGCACACACAGCCACAAGCACACACTCGTGCCACACATCTGCACAGCACACACTCACACCCACTCACGTGCACAGTGGCACACACAGCCACAAGCACCCGCCCGTCCCGCACGGTGCCACAGACTGGCTAGCCGGCAGCCTCCCGGTCTCGTGCCCGCCCCCTCAGGCTTCGGGTCCTTCGTGGACAAGACGGTGCTGCCCTTCGTCAACACGCACCCCGAGAAGCTGAGGAACCCCTGTCCCAACAAGGAGAAGGAGTGCCAGGCGCCCTTTGCCTTCCGGCACGTGCTGAAGCTGACCAGCAACTCCGAGCAGTTCCGGACCGAGGTTGGCAAGCAGCTGATCTCCGGGAACCTGGACGCCCCCGAGGGCGGGCTGGACGCCATGATGCAGGTCGCCGTGTGCCCGGTGAGGCTGCTGCCCCTGCTCCATCTCCAGAGGCCCCCAACTTGGGCGTCCCCCAGGGGCTGCAGGGCCACTGGCACAGGCTGGAGGGTCGACTGGGGCCTTGAGCCCATGGCACTGCCAGCCTAGGCATGGGGGGCGACCCCCACAGGCCCCATCAGCCCCCAGCCCCATGGGCAGGACGGGTAGGGAGGGAGGCAGGGCCCTGAGAAGCACCGCAGCCTCCGTGGTCACTCAGAGCTCGGACACAGCTTCTGAAACCCTAATGTGACCGTGCGTGGAGCAGGCCGCTGGCAGCCCAGGCCTGGGGGTCACCCGGGTAGACCCAGCCCCTTCCAGGCCTTTGCACACAGGTCCCTGCCGCTGTGTCCCAGGGCCATGGTTCTCCGGCCCAGTTTCCCTGGGGCACCGCCCACTTCCTAGCATGACACACTCCCAGTCCCCAGTGTGCCCTGGACACGCTGTCCACCCCCGTGCAGGGTCACGGCTACCCACGCGTGCTGCCATGCGACTCCTTCCAGGGCTGTCTGTCCCCTCAGGGACTCGGCTCCACGCGTGGCCTCCCGGGCCCGGGCTTTCGTACTTGGGAGCCGTGAGTGTGGCCTGGAGGTTCTCGGCCGTCCTCTCCCCAGCATCTGCTCCAGGTCTGAGCTGCCTGGGCTCGGTAACGCCTCTGTCTCAATTTAAATCTGGCCTCCAGCCCCCTGCCACGCCTCGAGTACTCCCAGGGGCTTCTCGAGGCTCCTCCTGGCGCTGGCCACTGCTCCCAGGAGGGGAGCAGGCACCGAGCCAGTCCTGAGGCTGCCCCGCCCCTCCCCAGCTGCCCTGCTGGGAACCTGAGGCAGGTAACCCAGGCCCTGTCCCTCTCAGGAGGAAATCGGCTGGCGCAATGTCACGCGGCTGCTGGTGTATGCCACCGACGACGGCTTCCACTTTGCTGGTGATGGGAAGCTGGGCGCCATCCTGACCCCCAATGACGGCCAATGCCACCTGGAGGGAAACATGTACCGGCGCAGCAACGAATTCGTGAGCCCCCCTTCCCTCCCTTCCCCACCCCTCCCCCAGCCCAGCCACGGGGAGGGGGGCACAGGGCCTGCAGAGAGCAGGGGACGGGGCGGGGTCACCCAGCCAGGGTCACACGGGAGGGGACAGGGCGGAGTCACACAGGAGGGGAGGGGGCAGGGTCACCCATGTGGGGGGGCACAGGAGAGGAGACAGGGCAGAGTCACACAGGAGGGGAGGGGGCAGGGTCACCCATGTGGGGGGGCACAGGAGAGGAGACAGGGCAGGGTCACACAGGAGGGGAGGGGGCGGGGTCACCCAGGCAGGGTCACACGGGAGGGGACGGGGCGGAGTCACACAGGAGGGGATGAGGCAGGGTCACCCATGGGGGGGCACAGGAGAGGAGACAGGGCAGGGTCACACAGGAGGGGAGGGGGCAGGGTCACCCATGTGGGGGGGGGGGCACAGGAGAGGAGACAGGGCAGGGTCACACAGGAGGGGACGGGGCGGGGTCACCCAGGCAGGGTCACAGGGGAGGGACAGGCAGGGTCCCCTACACTGGGCTACAGGGGAGGGGAACGGGGCTGACTCTGGGTGGGGTGAGCCTGTTATGCAGCAAATCCTCACTCCAGCTGAGGCTCTGTGGCCGAGAGGGTGCGGTGTCCCCCGTCCAGGGCAGTGACCGCCAGCCCAAGGGCCACCCCCTGCCAGGGGCTCGTCGCAGGCCCCGGCGACGTGAGCTGCGGTCTCCCGCAGGACTACCCGTCGGTGGGGCAGCTGGCGCACAAGCTGGCCGAGAACAACATCCAGCCCATCTTCGCTGTGACCAAGAAGATGGTGAAGACCTACGAGGTGCGGGGGCGGGGAGGCCTGGCCGAGCCGGCTCGCGGCTGCGGGGGCAGGGTCTCCGGGGTCCGCACTCCCGGGCCAGTGGCCCCGCTCTCACGGCTCTGGGTGGTCTCAGCGGCTGTGTCAGGCGGGCGGCCAGGAGAGACCAGCTCCACCCCTTGGAGTGTGGACAGCTCGCAACTCCCAGCAGTGAGCTGACAGCGGGCACGCGGCCGACTCCTCCAGGGGACGCCGCTCCTCCCCCGCTGCCCGCAGGCGTGCCCAGCTCTGAGGTGGCCTCCCAGGGCCGAGTCCTTCCTGGCCATGTGCAGGCCGTGGGCGGCCCAGGCCTGCTGCGAGAACCCCCATGACGGAAGTCTGCCCACAGAGAAGGCAGCACTGCTGCTCCCTGCCCGGAGGGCGCCCGCGGCACTCGGAGCTGGCGCAGCGCGTGGTCCCGGGGCCGGACGGCGACTCACGGGCGATGTGGAGCTCTTGCTTCTTGAAGTCCAGTGACCCTTCCCCCGAGTCAGCGGGCCCTGCCCTGCACCTCAAGTCCCTGATGCTACAACCAGCAGCCCAGGCCTTGAAAGGCAGAATGATGGGGGGGACGGGCAGGAAGAGAGAGAGAGAGAGAGGTCTTCCATCTTCTGGTTCACTCCTCAAATGGCAGCCAGGGCTGGGCCAGGCTGAAGCCAGGAGCCAGGAGCTCCATTAGGGTCTCCCACATGGGGAGCAGAGGCCCAAGGACTTGGTCCATCACCTGGTGCCTCCCAGGTGCGTTGTCTGGGAGCTGGACCTGAAACAGCAGCTAGGACTTAAACCAGCACTCACATATGGGATGCCAGCACTGCTAGCCGCCCCTCCCCCAGGCCGGTCCTCATCCGTGAGGGGCACTGGTCTCTGCCTGAGGGTGAGGCCAGGGTGCCTATGGAGGGGACTGCGGAGCTCACCGCTCTGAGTTCAGAGCGGCTGCCCCAAGCGCCAAATTATCCTCTGTGGACAAGGTTCAGGGGGTCCATGGCCGAGACATTGGGAGTAGGCAGTGGAGGCCAGGGGAGGTTGGGCTGTGTCCTCGTGAGCTCCGTGGAGGGCAGCGCACCCTACTCGGGGCTGGGAAGTGGCCGACCACCAGTTCAGTGCTTTGGGCAGACGAAGCAATTATACCTTCTTTGGTGCAGCACGGCAGGTGTGGAGAGAGGTCTGGCCTGGGGCCCATATGTGGGGCCAGCTGGACTGGCCTGCGAGCTGATTGTCACAGGGCTGGGTAACACAATCGCCACTCAAATCGAATCCCACAAACCCTCAGAACTTATCACTTCCTGATGGTCACCCTGAGCTGGGGCTATCCGCCTGTCCTCCCTCCCGGGGGTGAGAGGGCTCCAGCGGAGGTGGACACGCATGGCTGCCCAGTCCGGCGTCGTCCCCAGCTGAAAACCCCCCAGGAAGTCCGAGAGCCAGGCAGTGTGGACTTCCTTCTTCCCGGGAGCCAACAGCTGAGGGTGCTCAAGGCTCCCACGGCGGGGTGCTGACGGCGGCCCCCGCTCTCCTTGCCCGACAGAAACTCACGGAGATCATCCCCAAGTCGGCCGTCGGGGAGCTGTCTGAGGACTCCAGCAACGTGGTACAGCTCATCAAGGACGCCTACAGCGTGAGTCCGCCGCCCCTGGTGTCTGGCCAGCCTGTCCGTTCTCCTGCAGGCAGCACAGGGGTTGTGGGGGGAGCGCCCCTGGCCTCCCTCGGGGATCCGTCAGCCTCGGCACGCACTGGCCCAGCCACGGCCCACAGGCAGCTCCCTGCCCACTCATCGATGGTGCTGCCCCAAACCCCCGCTGGGCGCCCCCAGAAACACAGGCTGTAGACCCTCTGCCTTGGGCCTCATCTCTGCCGCCCCCAACCTGGCCGGCTGCAGCGGGGCTGCCCCTTTGGGGGCCATGGTCCCTGGTGGACACGGGACCACCTGGATCTGCAGTCCATCCCAGGAGCCCTGTGCCAGGCCAGGTGTCCTGAGGGCTCGGCAGGGCTCAGCCAGGAGCACCTCTAAACACCGCTGCTGCTGCATTAACTTAGGCCCCTGAGGGGACCCCCTTTGCTTCTCATGGCCTCTCGGGATCCCCCAAGCCCCGAGCAGGGGCCCTGTGCTCCAGGCGCTGCTTGGCGGGGTTGGGTCTTTAGGTGGAGGGCACGGGTGATGCCACTGTCATCAGCTCACCCCCCCGGCAGCACGTGCGGTGATCACTCCAGGCCATCCAGCCCCGTCCTGCGCTGGGCACTAGGGGCTCTGTGGGGAGGGAGGAGCTCTGGTGGGGCTCAGGGCCTGGGTCCGCGTTGGGCTCCTGTAGCTGGGCGGGACGGTGGAGTGGGCAGCCAGGCCATGCCCAGGGCGCCTTGCAGAGCTCTCAGAGCGTGCTCACTGGTGCAGGGGGCGGGAGGGGACAGCTCACCCCAGCGTGCCGCCCTCGCCCTCTGCCGCAGAAACTGTCGTCCCGGGTCTTCCTGGAGCACAGCGCCCTGCCTGACTCCCTGAGGGTCACCTACGACTCCTTCTGCAGTAAGGGGACGCTCCTGGGCCAGCGCAGAGGGGACTGTGACGACGTGCAGATCAACGTCCCGGTGAGCAGGCAAGGGGCTGTGGCTGAGCGGGCCAGGCACTCCTTGTGCAAGGGTGTGGCACGCGCCCCTCAGCCAGGCTCGGAGCCGACAGCGGTGGGGCAGACACGGGCGCTCACAGCCGCAGTTGCCAGGGTTTGCCTGGTTTTTCTTTGCTTGCTTCATTTTGTTTTCTGAGAAAAACACAAAGGCGTGGACCACACAGTGACCGGCGACAGGCCTCGAGTTATGGCCCCGGTATTTTAGGTTTAATTTTGTCACTCAGTTTCTCTGTCGCTGTGAAGTAACACTCACAGTGTTACTCGCGGGTCGCAAACGAGTTTCTGCCCAGAACTTCTCGGACTTGCTCTGGCTGCTTCTGCTCTCTGTGCCACCCCCGGGGCCGAGGGGCCGGCACTGCCGCCTGGGGGTGGGGCCCCGGTGCTCTCAGGCTGCGATTCACCCCTGCGCTTGGGGTCGGAATCTAACTCCCTGTCCAGCGTCTTCACCCGCTGGGCTTAGGGACGAGCTCTGTGGACAAGTTGTCCCCACACAGTGGCTCCAGATGCCTCTCCCTGCCTGTGTGATGGCGAGTGTTCCAAAGACACCGTCCCCAGTCAGGCACCGGAGGTCCTTGGTGCTGGCCTTGCTGTGTCTGCCAGCACAGAGCCTGGCTCCAGCTCGCCCCCGCCCTCTCACCCTGCTCCTCCCTGCAGGATCCACTTCCGCCCCCACCCTGGGCAAGCTTGTGCCCCCAGGGCCCAGCTTGGCCGGGGGCGGGAACAGGGTCAGGACACCCCCACCCCCCCATGCCCGGCCTGAGCCCTGCCCCTCCCCCTGCAGGTCACCTTCCAGGTGAAGGTCACGGCCTCCGAGTGCATCCAGGAGAAGTCGTTTGTCATCCGGGCCCTGGGCTTCACCGACACGGTGACGGTGCGGGTCCTCCCCCTGTGTGAGTGCCGGTGCCGGGACCAGAGCCAGGAGCGTGGCCTGTGCGGGGGCAAGGGCTCCATGGAGTGCGGCGTCTGCAGGTGAGGGGAGCGGGACCCTCGGCACGCAGCCCGCCTGGCGGCTCCACCCGCAGAAGGAAAACTTGGGCTTCCACGCACAGCACCCCCCACGCCCTCTCCTCTGACCCCCGAGCCAGGCCGTCGGCAGGCAATGCTGACCACGCTCCGCATTCTCTGGGCGCGGGGGCCCAAGGCAGGGCCGGCAGGGACACCCTTTCACCATAGGCAGGACCCATAGCAAGGCACAAGGAACCTCAGGGGTGGCTGTGGCCTTGCACTGGTCACTTTCTCCATCCAGCCTCTGTGTCCCTCCCCCACAACCCATTCTCTCTGACTTGGGGAACCCAGGAGTAGCAGGCCAGAGTGCTGGGGCACTACGGGGCGTGACACCCCACTTGGGGGGTAGGGGGTGGGCACAGTGGGCCCAGGCTTACATGGGTGGGCTGAGCACCTGGCCTTGACCCCCTGAGGGTCAAAAAGCCACACCCTCTGTCGCCATGGCCACTCTTCCTCCCTCTCCACGCTCGGGTCCTGAGCAGGGCCACGCCTGCAGGCATCCCAGGGTGGGTGTTTGCTGGGCTCCTACACATCCCCACGGCAGCGGTGACGACCGAGAGGCACGTGTCCAGCTACACCTGTCTCATTCAGCCCCTGGGGCCCCCAGGGTGGCCAAGCTGAGCCCACACCCCTTGGACAGCTTCACCTGCCACACCTGGAGAGGCCAGGAGCAGACAGCAGGGCGGCGGAGTGCCATCCTCGGTGCAGGGGTTGGGAGTGTCCTCCTGCCCGGCTCCGTGCCCGGAGGACTGGCCCACCCCAGGACCTCTCCCTCGGCCCACACCGCACCTTGCCAGGCTACACAGGCACCCTCACGCCCGCTCAGGCCTGCAGAAGGGGCCAGAGCCACAGCCGCCGGGCCTGCTGCTGGGCCAACCCCCTGTCGCACGACTGCTGTCTCCCCTCTGACTGCTCGCCCGGTCTCTGCCCCATTGGGCTGCTCTGTCCCTCACCCTCACCCGGCCCCCACCGTCCCCACACCTCCCCCCAGCAGCGCTGCAGCAGTGGTGTCTCTGAGACTGCCCTGGGCCTGCCTCAGTGGCCGCCTGCCTCTGCCGTCCCTGCCCCCACATCCTCTCAACCTCGCAGTCAGGGCTGGGGGGGGGGGCTGTGACACGGCTGCAGTGCTGCCCCAGGGCAGGCGACAGCGGGCAGGGGGCCACAGCGTGGCTGCAGGAGCGCCTCGGGCCAAGGTCACGCGTGCTCCTGCCCACGACGTCCTGGCACTTAGGAAGGGCAGACGCGGCGTGGAACAGCAGGTGTCTCGGCCACCGCTGAGTCCCTCCCTCCCCGCCAGGTGCGACGCCGGCTACACCGGGAAGAACTGTGAGTGCCAGACGCAGGGCAGGAGCAGCCAGGAGCTGGAGGGAAGCTGCCGGAAGGACAACAGCTCCATTGTCTGCTCAGGGCTGGGGGACTGCATCTGCGGGCAGTGCGTGTGCCACACCAGCGACAACCCCAACAAGCAGATCTTCGGGCGGTACTGCGAGTGCGACAACATGAACTGTGAGCGCTACGACGGCCAGGTCTGCGGTGGCAAAAGTGAGTGGCCCGGACTCAGGCCTCGCTTGCTTGTCCAGTGGGGGGGGGGGGGCAGACAGCGTGGGACACGGGGGGCAGACAGATGGACACGTGGGTGGTTAGGAGAGCCCTCCCCTGCCCAGAGGGTGGGTCTGTGAGGGGGAGGTGACCTCAGTGGGTGACCGTCAGGGCCCTGGGGAGGAACCATCATCCAGGTGGGCCTGTGGAGGTCCAGGCTAGCCAGGAAGTTGCTGGTGGGGCGAGGAGGACCTGGACCGTTGCTGCAGGAGGGGGGACAGACAGAGGCGGGGCAGTGGGAAGAGGCCGGGCGATGACCCAGCAGAGGGAGCAGCCAGCAGGGCAGCAGCGTCTCCAGGCCCCTGGGTCAAAGCAGTGGCCACTGCTGTCTCCAGAGAGGGGGTCCTGCTCCTGCGGCCAGTGCCATTGCAACGACGGCTTCGAGGGCTCGGCGTGCCAGTGCAAGAAGTCCACGGACGGCTGCCTGGATGCGCAGGGCGTGGAGTGCAGCGGCCGTGGACAGTGCCGTTGCAACGTGTGTGTGTGCAAGAAGGGGTACCAGCCGCCCATGTGCCAGGAGTGCCTGGGCTGCACCTCGCCCTGCGGCCAGTACATGTGAGTGTCACCCCACCCCTGGAGTGCTCGGCTGCGGCCCCACCTCTGTATGTGGGCAGGGGGCTCTCAGCAGGCCGTAGCGCCTGACCACCCCTGCCCCAGGTTTGACTGCACTGTGGGGCTGTCTCTCTGGGGGCCTCAGGCTTGGGCCCTCTCCTGGCCCCTTTGGCCAGGTGTCCCATTCCCTCCGCCCTCCACCCCAGCCTGGCTCTCGGTAGGCGCTGGCGTGGGCCCCATCTGACGTGCACACCTGAGCCCCTCCCCCTCCGCAGCTCCTGCATTGAGTGCCTGAAATTCGACAAGGGCCCCTTTGGGAAGAACTGCAGCACGCAGTGCAAAAACCTGCAGCTGGTGGACGTGGCCCTGCGGGGCAAGACGTGCAAGACGTGCAAGGAGCAAGACTCGGAGGGCTGCTGGATGGCCTTCACCCTGTGCCAGCGCCAAGGGATGGACAACTATGATGTCCACGTGGAGGACAGCCGAGGTGAGGCCGGCGGGCCTGTGACGAGAGCCACGGCCCCGGACCTCCCCACACGGGGGGGGGGGGGGCGCTGCAGAGGAGGGGTCTCTCGGTGGCGACGCGTGGACGCTGCTGGCCAGTCCACCTGTCCCACTCCTCCCACCCCCGTCAGTTCTCTGACCTGTGACGGGCACACTGGGGGACACCACACGGCTCAACCCCAGGTCAGCTGCCACCTGATATCGAGGGGCCAAGGCTTGGAGCCACGGCTGCCAGGCTGTCCCCCAGGACGATGGGAAAATCCAGGGGCCCAGACCGTGGGCGCTGCTGCGTCCCAGAGCGGATGGCCGCCTGTCCGTGCGGCTCCCAGTAACAGCTGCGGGCTTGGTGACCCCAGCCCTGTGTACTCGTGTTCGGGCCCCGTGTGCGGACTGCAGGAGCCCAGGGGAGGGTCCCTGAGGGCAGGAGAGGAGGATGACAGCACCAGGCCGGGGGGCGGGGGCCACGGTCATCACGGGGCCCCAGGAGTCCTGGCAGACGCCGGGGCCTACCAGGGGCCAGCGCTGGGTTTTCCACAGAACAGTGACAGATCCAAGTTCTGTTGGTATAACTCAGCAGGCAGCCGGGTGGACGCTGTCCTGTCAGGGCCGGGTGGACACTGACCTGTCAGAGGCCGGGTGGACGCTGTCCTGTCAGGGCCGGGTGGACGCTGTCCTGTCAGAGGCCGGGTGGACACTGTCCTGTCAGGGCCGGGTGGACGCTGTCCTGTCAGGGCCGGGTGGACACTGTCCTGTCAGGGCCGGGTGGACACTGTCCTGTCAGGGCCGGGTGGACGCTGACCTGTCAGAGGCCGGGTGGACACTGTCCTGTCAGGGCCGGGTGGACGCTGTCCTGTCAGGGCCGGGTGGACGCTGTCCTGTCAGAGGCCGGGTGGACACTGTCCTGTCAGGGCCGGGTGGACGCTGTCCTGTCAGGGCCGGGTGGACACTGACCTGTCAGAGGCCGGGTGGACACTGTCCTGTCAGGGCCGGGTGGACACTGTCCTGTCAGGGCCGGGTGGACACTGTCCTGTCAGAGGTTGGATGGACGCTGTCCTGTCAGGGCCGGGTGGACGCTGCCCTGTTAGGGCTGGGTGGACACTGTCCTGTCAGGTCTGGGTGGATGCTGTCCTGTCAGGGCCGGGTGGACACTGTCCTGTCAGGTCTGGGTGGACGCTGCCCTGTCAGGTCTGGGTGGATGCTGTCCTGTCAGGGCCGGGTGGACACTGTCCTGTCAGAGGTTGGATGGACGCTGTCCTGTCAGGGCCGGGTGGACGCTGTCCTGTCAGGGCCGGGTGGACGCCGTCCTATCAGGGCCAGGTGGACGCTGTCCTGTCAGGACCACGTAGGCAAATTCGTGCCAGGGTCAGGTGAATGAGAATGAGTGGTGACTGCCCTTTGGGAGGCTCTGGCTTGGTTGGCCTCCGCCCCCCTGAACAAAGGGTTCGCCAGGGCCTCCACCCGTCACTGGGATGTTCTTGTTTCCTGCGGGAGCCAGGGCTGGCTCCCTCCGTGCTCCACGGCTACGGTTCAGGACCGTGTCCTCACACCACTCGGCTCCTCCGTGTGCACCTGTGGCGCACCTGTGGGCACACCCTGGGGCCAGCAGGAAAGGGGGGGCTGACACTCTGTGTGGCCATTTCCTCCGCAGAGTGTGTGCAGGGCCCCAACATCGCCGCCATCGTCGGGGGCACCGTGGCGGGCGTTGTGCTCATCGGCGTCCTCCTGCTGGTCATCTGGAAGGCACTGACCCACCTGAGTGACCTCCGGGAGTACAGGCGCTTTGAGAAGGAGAAGCTCAAGTCCCAGTGGAACAATGTAAGTGGGCACCTCTGGGCGCAGGAGGCTGCAGGCGTGGTGCGCACCCTCCCCGCCCCCGGCACAGCCTCTGCTGCTGGGGACTAGCTTCGCTGCTGAGGCCGGAACCCACGAAAGCCACCCCACCTCGGCTCCTTCCCCAAAGCAACAGCGTCCGCGTCGACCTAGCACCTCCGAAGCTCTGCCCCTCAGCCTCCCCCCCAACAAGTCCGTGTGTGCTTTTCCCACCAGGATAACCCGCTTTTCAAGAGTGCCACCACCACGGTCATGAACCCGAAGTTTACCCAGAGTTAGGAGCACCTGGTGCCCGCGGGACATTGGACGCACCCGCTGGGACCCCTGCACCGCGGCTCCTGCACGCTGAGGCCATGGCGCTGCTCACGTCACCATTTAGCCCAAGTCCACCGTCCCCTTCCCCTTCACAGAGCCGGGGGGTGGCCTCCCCTTCTGGCCACAGTCTTCGAGAGAAACGTAGAACGGCACCGCTCAGTCATGGTGTGGATGCGTGTCTTCCTTGTGAAGGCAAGCAGTGCAGCCTAACCCGAGGTGGCGCGCGTTTATTTATACTTACACTTCTCAGGGTGGACATGTTCGAATCAGTTATGTGTGTAATAAAAAATGAATAAAACTTCCACACAGGCTGTACATGGGAGCTGAGCCCCGTGGCCCCCATGTCAGAGGTGGGCTCTGAGGGTGCAGCGCTCTGCTGGCCTCTCCCCCGCCCCTTCCCCACCTGCCGGCCCAAGCATGCGTGCTGGCCAGCTTTCCAGAAAGAACGCGGAAGCCCCGGCAGCGGGGGCTGCTGCTGAGCCTGCCGACCCTCGCCCCTCTTCTGCCACCTGTCAGGCACAGGCCTGCTCTTGGGAGAGAACTGTGGTGGGCAAAGCCGGAACCCGGGGAGAGTTTTAAAGGAAGCTCTGTTTCCCACGGGTGGCCTGGGTGATCCGGGGTCAGGTGATGCGTGGATGAGCCCAGGTGGTGTGTGGTCTCTCAGGATGAGGACCCAGGCATGGAGATGCCCAGCAGCCCACGTGCCCGTTGCTGGGAACAGCAGCCCTGGGCCTCAGAGTGGGCAGGGGCTGCTGTGACCAGCGTATCCCGTTTCCACGTCCCCTGCAGGCAGGTGCTCCGTCGCTCAGGTCTGCTTGCCTCGACACGAGGGAGCCAAGCATGCAAACGTATTTCCAGATGATACTTGCCATTTAAAAGAAAAGACTGATTTATTTGAAAGTCAGAGTTACAGAGAGAGCAAGAGCAAGGGAGCAGAGGGAAAGAGGTCTCCACCCATTGCTTCACTCCCCAAGTGGCTGCAACAGCCAGGGTAGTGCAGAGCCAGGGGCCTGGACCCAGGAGCTTCGGCTGGCCTCCCACACGCGTGCAGGGGCCCAAACACTGGGCCATCTTCCACTGCTTTTCCAGGCCATTAGCGGGGAACTGGATCAGAAGTGGAGCAGCCAGGACTCGAACCAGCATCCATATGGGATGTCAGTGTAACAGATGGCAGCTTTACCACTGTATCACAACACAAGAGCCACCCCATTAATTTGTATTGAAGAATTTCTCAAAAAATAATTTCTCTATTAAAATTCCTACAAAGTTATTGATTAAACATCTATTCATAAAAAAAAAAAAACACCAATGGCGACTGCTATATGTGGCCCAAGGATTAACTTTTCACCGCATCAGCAGTGCCACATCATTTCACATCTAGGAAAATAATTTGGCTTATTTTATCGTCTGAAACATTTAAAAACAACGGAACCAAGTCGTGTTGTTTGCAGATAGGCCACAGGTCACCCTCGCCCCTCACTGTTTCAGTGTTGGTGGCCCTGCAGGTCCCTACCTGCCCTCCTCTCCCCGACCCCTCCCACGAGGGCAGCCTCATACAGTCTGCATGCAGAAAGCTCTCTGGACTGGTTTGGGGGTTTGGGATCGGTCGGGTGGTAAGGGGCCGGGCGACTCCTGGCTCTGCTCCATAGCAAGACGACAGCACAGTTGGCGCCCTCAACCATCAGCTTTCAGGTGATTCCCCAGCATCGAGGGCAGCTGGCTAGGACACTGGGAGAAAGGCGGACCTGAGCGTGAACCCCTGGACCCAGGTCTAGCTCCACTTCTTACTCGCTGTGGGACCTCAAGATATCTGTGCTGGGGGGCGAGGGGGAGGGTCGCGATAGTCCCATCCCTCGTAGGTCTCAGAGAGGCAGGCACAGGAAGCAGTTTGAGAACAACTGCTCGAAACAGGAAGGCAACTGCAGTTTCCCAGGTCTTGGCCAAGGAAAAATCCCTGAGCCCAAGAGGCCTCACGTGGCACAGGCCAGCTCCAAAATCCAGGCAGCTGCATGAGCCACCCCACACACCAGGGCCCCACTTTTCGTATCTACAGAGTGCAGCCATTGGCTCTGCCCTGGGGCACAGGCCCCTCTCCTAAGACCCAGCTCACCCTTGCCTCTCTATGGCCACACAGACCCAGGCCCCCACCATGACCCCCGGTGCATCCAAAGTCCAAGGCCCTCGAGGCCCTCTGAGTCCCTCTCGTGTGGTGGATTAATGGTTACCGTGCAGGCGGATGCTCCCTTTCCGTGTGGTTTCTCAGAAGTAACCCTTTAACCAGCTGAAGAAGGGGTTCATAAGCCAGAGCAAGTCAGAGGGCACAACCACCACAGACAGACGGGTCAGAGGCCCACAGGTGACTCCAGCGGCACATCCCAGAGCCACGGCCCCGAGGCGGACCTTCCCACAGCTCTGGGGTTTAGCTGCCATTTCTCCTGAGTTGATGCCATGGTGATGACGGTAGCCCAATTCCTCCGCTATTTCTTCTTGGAAAAATGTAGGTGCTTTTAATTTCAAACTGCATGAAGCAGCCATTCTGCTTCTCCACATCATTGTAGTTTGTATTTTCTGTAGAACGTGCCATTGGGGTCTTTCTTATGAACTTGACATGTATGATAAGCATACACATCACCCGTGACCTCCCCCCTTTTAAATCTTGATTTCTTGTATGGAAAAATACAGGAACTTGGGCTGGAATTACAAAGGTTTTTTTTTTCTTTTTTTTTTAACTTCTCCTTTGTAGATTTTGTTGCAAATTCCATATTTTAAAATGCCACTGCTGCTGACATTGCTTAAAATGTAGGATTTGCTTGTCTTGGTCAGTGTTTACAAATGCCTAAGGTCTGTCTAGCAGCATTATGTTAGTATCACGTGGTTGCAATGTTAGGATAAAGAAATGTTTGCTTTGGGGAAAAGGTCGAAATCCAGCCTTGTGTTCTCTTTGTTTCTACAAACAGATTTTTAAACTTTTTAAAGATTTATTCATTTGAAAGGCAGAGTTAGAGAAACAGGGGGGCTGGCGCTGTGGCGCACTAGGTTAATCCTCCACCTGCGGCGCCGGCATCCCATATAGGTGCCAGTTCTAGTCTCGGCGGCTCCTCTTCCAATCCAGCTCTCTGCTATGGCCTGGGAAAGCAGTGGAGGATGGGCCAAATGCTTGGGCCCCTGCACCCACGTGGGAGACCTGGAAGAAGCACTTAGCTCCTGGCTTTGGATCGGCTTAGCTCCAGCAGTTGCGGCCATTTGGGGAGTGAACCAATGGAAGGAAGACCTTTCTCTCTCTCTCTCACTGTCTGTAACTCTATCTGTCAAATAAATAAATAAAACAAACAAACAAAAAAAAAAAAAAAAAAAAAAAAGAGGGAAAGAGAAGGAGAGATCTTCTATGCACTGGCTCACTTCCCAAATGGTCACAATGGCCAGGGCTGGACCAGATTGAAGCCAGGAGCCTGGAACTCCATCTGGTCTCCCACACGGGTGCAGGGGCCCAAGCACTTCTGCTGCCTTCCCAGGTGCATTAGCAGGGAGCTGGATTGGAAGTGGAGCAGCCGGGACTCCAACCGGAGTCACACAGGATGCCGGCATCGCAGGCGGCAGCTTCACCTGCGCACCACGCCAGCCCCTAGACGTCTCTCTGTACAACGGCCAATGTGCTGCAGTAAGATGCTGCTTGGGACGTCTGTATCCCACACTGGATGCCTGGGTTTGAGCGGTGGCTCTGCTTCTAACTCCAGATTCCTGCTAACACACACGCCGGGAGGACAGATGATGGCTCAAGGACTTGACACCCACACGGGAGACCCAGGGAGAGCTCCCGCTCCTGGCTTTGGCCTGGTCCAGTTTCAGCTTTTATGGACAACTGGGGGGTTCTCTGTCTCTGTGCCTTTCAGAGAAAAATGAAAATATAATTTTAAAAAACCCAGGCCCAGTGAAGACCCAGAGTGAGGAACCTAGACGATGTGGGTCAGAGACACAGCCTGCTTTTTAGATCCCTTTGCAGCCGCCACAGGCAGGAACGGTCACTGTCACTGTGACAAGCCAGAGGACAGCTAGTCACACTTGTCAGAGTCTTTGCGGGGACCTGTCCTCTCCGTGCAGGGGAGTCACCCCAGGCTCAGGAGATCCCACCTGGCACCGCGGGTGCCTCAGTCGGCTCAGGTCTGCCCAGGGGAGAGCGCAGAGACCTCGGCCTGGAGCGAGGACCTCTGTCCTGCTGGAGGCCCCTGCGTCCTCCTGCGTTCTTGTTTGCTGCCCTCGACTATGAGCTGTGGAAAGCAAAGCCCCTTGAGGCTGAGTGACTTGGTCAAGGTCACGGAGGTAGGAACTGGTAGAGCTGGAATTGGAGCCTGGTCACGGCTTCCCAGCCCCTGATGAGCCAATCTCCTGCTCGTGACCAGGGGTGGGCTGAACCGTGGCACTGGGCTGGCCAAGGAGCCCACAGTGACCCAGAAAGTACTGCTTCCCATGCTGACCTGAAGGTGGAGGGCAGGTTAAATACCAGCCACCTTGGAGCTCTCCCAGGGAGAGGAGCTGTGACTGGAACAGACACGTCACCTTGCCATGAGCCCCGCCCACGGCAGACATGGCACGGTGACCCCAGCCACTGAGCCACGGGGTAAGCACGGACGGTGCTCTTGCTTCTCTGAACAGTCTCCAGGCCCACAGATAGTTCCCAGACTCTACAATGGCTATGGAAACCTAGTTTGTTTTTCAAGAAAGATGTATCATGTATTTGAAATACACGAGAGAGGGGATCGTTTATCCACTGATTCTCTCCCCAAACGGACACACCAGCAAGGGCTAGGCCAAGCAGGAGTCAAGAGCCAGGGAACCCATCGGGGCCTCCACACGGCGGCAGGGGCCCAAGCACTTGGACATCTGCTGGCTTCTCGGGTGTGTTAGCAGGATGCCGATCGGAAGCAGAGTAGCAAGGACTCACGTTAAAGTGATCCTCCAGCATGCGACGCTGGCATCACAAGGCCACGGTACCACCACGCCAGTCCTGGAAACCTAGCCTTGAGTCAGACAACCCCAAATCTGGCTGGCACTGCTGTGGAACCCCCAGTCCTGATAGGGGCAGTGCAGGAAAGCAGGCATCTACGGGCAAGGCACACAAGCCAGGAGCTGGGCGGCTGTCACTTCATTCTGGGCTCCCTGATGGGCTGGGCTGAACTGGGGGCTGAGGGGTGCATGTTCAGGTTCCTGGTTGGTCAGCGGCTTTTGCCCGTCCTTGGGTCGGCGATCGGTGTTCCTGAGGGCGTCAGTGGGTCTGGGCAGTCACTTTCTGCCCAGACCTGGAACTCCCAGAAAAGCCACCACCAGCGGGTTCCCTGCCGGAGAGGCGGTGACCTCAGGGGCCCACACCTTGCAGGGCCGGCGGCTCCACTCCCTCGGTTCGGTGACTTAAACGTTAGTAAGCGGCTGACGCGCTCTCAACAAGGCAGGGCAAGGACACTGTCAGAGAAGGGAGGGAGGCTGCGGGCGGGGGCCGGGCTCGGAGTCAGGACCCCGGCAGGTGCAGTTCTGCCACTCCCCACCACCTGCCCAGCTTAGTGGGGAGGGGCGTGCGCGCCCGGGGCAGGGCAGGGCAGGGTCCGAGCCGCGAGGAGACCAGCCTGGAACGGCGTCTCCACGGGCATCCCTAAGGAAGTCCTCAGGACACCGTCCCGACCCCCACCCCCCCGCCGCACACCGCAAGGCAGGCCTGGGGCGGCGGGGGGGAGTCGGCCGCACGGCCGGGCGCAAGGACACGCGCCGCCTGCCAGGGACCCGCTTTCCAGAACCATCAGCGGCCGCGCACCCGCGCAGGGGCGAGCCCCGGCGCTCCCCGCCCCGCAGCGCCCCGCGCGCCTCACCCGCTTCGGCCCCTCGCTCACAGCCCCGGCTCGGCCGCGCAGGCGCACGGAGCCGCAGCCGCCGGGGAGACGGGCCGGGGCGCGAGGGGCGGGGCCCGCGCGGCTGCGGCTGCGCACTCGCCTCGCCCCGCCCCCCGGCCCACTTCCGGCGCCGCGCCTCTGCCCGGCGGAGACGGTCGGGGCTGGCGTCGCGTCCGGAGCTCGCCTGAGGCGCCGACGGACCGAGGGAGCGGCCATGGCGCCCGGCGGGCCGACCCCGCGCTCGGGGCTGCCTCTCGGCGGGGCCGCGCTGCTGCTGCTGCTGCTGCTGCTCGTCTCGGCGGCTGCCGCGCAGGAGCCGCCCGGAGCGGGTGAGGGCCGGGCCCTGGGGGTCGGGGTCGCGGGCGGCGCCCGGGGGTCGCGCGCGTCTGGCGGCGGCTGCTGTCGGGGCGGGGGCGCCGAGGGCCCCGGGCGCGGGCGGGGAGGAGCCCGCCCTTTGTCTGCGTCCAGCTGCTGCGGCCGCTCGCGCGTGACCGTGGAGGCCCAGGTCCGGGAGAGGGGCGCGGCCCGCCTGGCGCAGCGCGGCCCCCGTGACCTGCGCCCCAGGGCACGGGGAGCGGCGGTGTGGCCTTGTGCCCCTCCCCAGGAGTTGGGCCGTGCTGGAGAGTTCTCAGAGCTACGCCTTCGGGCGCGGAAAAAGGCTTTTTGGGGACCAGTGCCTTGGCGGCCGCTTCTGACGCAGCCGATCGGCCCTGGGTGGGCACTGCGTCGGTCGTCCCCCCTGCGCCAGGTGCGAGGCCAGGGCGGTGGTGGCCGCGCGTGGTCCTGGGGAGACTGACAGGCAGTTGGGGGCGTCGGGTGTGTGAGGGTGGGGCTTCGTGCAGGTGATTCAGGGCTGGGGAATGTCCCTGTGGCTGCGGTGTAGACTACACTAGCCGTGTGCTGCAGAGCCCGAGGCGCCCCTTGCGCTCAGTGTCACGTCCTTACGACTGGCGTTAGCGGCCGGATTTTTCTCACCTGTTTCCCAGGTGCTGGCGGGTCCTCGAACGCCAGCGTAGCAGCGCGCTTCTTGCGAGCTTATGTTTACTCCAGTGGGGTTCTGCCTGTTTCCGGTGTTCCGGGTTTGTGGCGTTAGCAGCGCGGATGAACGGAAGCTTCTGGATGGACGAGTTGCGTGGTGCTGTGCAGGGAGCTCTGGCCTGAGCTGAGTTCCGAGCACAGGTGCAGTGAACGCTTCTCACCCACGGGAATGGGCGCGCCCAGGGCAGCGGGCGATGGCGAGGGAGGGAGCGCTGTCGTCTGGGAGGGGCGCCCCGGGGGGGGGGGGCTCCGCTGCAGAGGGTGTGGGAGGAGAGGCCCGCGCCGCCCCCCTTGGGGTACTGAGGCAGCGCCTGGCTCTGGTGTGGGAGCCGAAAGGCGCTTCCTTCTCCGGGTGGAGGCGCACCGTTTGTTTCCCGTTGGGGACGCTCAGGCCTGGGGGGGGGGGTTTCCTCTCACAGGACCCCTTGAATGGCGGGAGCGGTGTCACGCTGGGTCGGCCTTGTCCTTGGAGAGCAGGGCTGCCACAGCCCCAGCGCCAGCCTTCCCGGCAGCCGGGGATGAGGCGCTGCCTGCCGCTGTAGGAACCACGCGACTCTGCTGCTGCAACGTGTTGTCCTCTTCTCGGGGTGTCGAGTGGATCTGGAGATCGTCTTGCGTCAGCCCAGAGCTGACACTGCTCAGTCTCGGCGCCGCGGAGGAGGAGAGACGCTGGGAGCCCTAACACTGGGCCACAGCTGACGGAAGTACAGGCACCTCCGTGGAGCCTTTGGCCCACTTGAGCGGTGTGGGCCCAGAGCTTCCTGGGGAGGAGGGTCCCCACACGGACCTCCGGCTGCCATCTAAGCAGGTTTCCCTGAGGCGCGTGGCGGCCCGTGCAGCTCAGTGAGGAGCGCGTCCTGCCAGCTGCTCTTGGACGGGAAAGTTTGGTTTTGTCGTGAGAGAGAGAGATCTAAGGAAGGTGGAGGCAGTGTGCACGCGGTATCGCCCGTCCCCCCGTTGTTTTCTGCTGAAGTGGGATGGCCATTTCTGCCCTGCTGTGTCACCTGGAATCGATGGGGCGCTCTCAGGGCCTGCTCACCACGCGGAGGGGGACAGGGCCCTTCTGGAAGCTGTTCTGCCACCACTGAGGGCCTGCAGCCTGCCGGGTGACAGACGCATGCTCACTCAGTTCCCTGTGTTAATGGAGTTTCTCTTCACCCATGCTAGGGTGTCTGTTGCACCTGATGGACCGACCTGACCTGTAGGGAAGCAGTGGTCGCGGTGCGCCCCCACAGGGTGGGGTTTTTTTTTTTTTTTTTTTTTTTTTTTTTTTTTTGTCTTTTCATTTAGTTTCTGAGGTGAATGGGACTGAAACGTCTTTAAAATGGATAAGTGGTGGGGCCAGTGTTGGGGCGTAGTGGTTGTCACTACCTGCCCCGCATGTGAGAGACCAGAGGAAGCTCCCGGCTTTGGCCTGGCCTGGCCCTGGCTGTTGTGATCATCTGGGGAGTGACCCAGCAGATGGAAGATCTGTCTCTCCGTCCTCCTCTCCCTGTAACGTTTTCAAGTAAGTTAATAAACCTTTTTTAGGAGATGGATAACTAGACTCTAAGTTGAAGCCTCAAGGTTAGGGGTCCCCAGCAATCCCTCGCTATTCCGGCCTGGCCTCAGAACGCACCCGCCTTCCTCCCCCGTGCTTTCCTGGGCCTCGTGCCGGGGTGAGGGGCGCAGTGGGCGACTCCTTAGAGGAGGGAGACACTGCCTGTCTGAAGCAGCTCCCAGTGCTTCTGGCCGGCCTTTGCCAACTGATGTGATTTCAGCTGAGGACAGAGTGGCCTTTTCCCAGCTTTGAGGTTGTTTTAATGAGGACTAACTTTGATGTTTTTGTCCGTATTGAAGACCAGCCCTGTTGTGAGTGTGCTGGGGACAGGAAGAGGCTTGGGCGCTTTTCCTGCCCTTCCCCAGGGCCTCTGTTGGTTCAGAGGGGCCCACGCCAGAGGGCGGGGCTGCGTGGAGTTGGTGGTGTGTCTGGGAGCTCAGAGGGCGGGGCTGGGTGGAGTTGGTGTGTCTGGGAGCTCAGAGGGCGGGGCTGCGTGGAGTTGGTGGTGTGTCTGGGAGCTCAGAGGGCGGGGCTGCGTGGAGTTGGTGGTGTGTCTGGGAGCTGAGAGGGCGGGGCTGCGTGGAGTTGGTGGTGTGTCTCTGGGAGCTGAGAGGGCGGGGCTGGGTGGAGTTGGTGGTGTGTCTGGGAGCTGAGAGGGCGGGGCTGCGTGGAGTTGGTGGTGTGTCTGGGAGCTCAGAGGGCGGGGCTGCGTGGAGTTGGTGGTGTGTCTGGGAGCTGAGAGGGCGGGGCTGCGTGGAGTTGGTGGTGTGTCTGGGAGCTCAGAGGGCGGGGCTGGGTGGAGTTGGTGGTGTGTCTGGGAGCTGAGAGGGCGGGGCTGGGTGGAGTTGGTGTGTCTGGGAGCTGAGAGGGCGGGGCTGGGTGGAGTTGGTGGTGTGTCTCTGGGCGCTGAGAGGGCGGGGCTGGGTGGAGTTGGTGGTGTGTCTCTGGGAGCTGAGAGGGCGGGGCTGGGTGGAGTTAGTGTGTCTGGGAGCTGAGAGGGCGGGGCTGGGTAGAGTTGGTGGTGTGTCTGGGAGCTGAGAGGGCGGGGCTGGGTGGAGTTGGTGGTGTGTCTGGGAGCTGAGAGGGCGGGGCTGGGTGGAGTTGGTGGTGTGTCTCTGGGAGCTGAGAGGGCGGGGCTGGGTGGAGTTGGTGTGTCTGGGAGCTGAGAGGGCGGGGCTGGGTGGAGTTGGTGGTGTGTCTCTGGGAGCTGAGAGGGCGGGGCTGGGTGGAGTTGGTGTGTCTGGGAGCTGAGAGGGCGGGGCTGGGTGGAGTTGGTGTGTCTGGGAGCTGAGAGGGCGGGGCTGGATGGAGTTGGTGTGTCTGGGAGCTGAGAGGGCGGGGCTGGGTGGAGTTGGTGTGTCTGGGAGCTGAGAGGGCGGGGCTGGGTGGAGTTGGTGGTGTGTCTCTGGGTGCTCAGTGTTTTCAGTTCACTCGAGACCCACATGCCAGAAAGAAGCTTTAAGATGGATCCCCTGCCACACCATCTCAGTCCCCTGTGGCTTCTTGGACAGACTGGTGGGGAGGAAGGGCGTGCTTCTCCTGGACGACTTGAAGACGGACTCGAGAGTGGAGTTGAAGGAACAGCACCGGAGCCGTCCCCTCCGAGTCCCCATCTGTCCCTCTGCATTCCCTCTGTTGGCTTTGTTGTGCCCTCTCTCTTCTACGTATTATAACCTTCTTAAATTTATAATATGGTTCGTATTTCACTTTAAACATTGTGTATTGTAAGTTGACAGGTTGCATTCTTGGTCTTGGTTATTTGCCAGACCATTTGGGAGTAAGATGCTGGGGTGACTCTAGCCCTGACTCCCTTACGATGTGTCCAGAGGACAAGGACGTTCTTCTGTGTACCTCCGTGGAATATAATTATCAGAATATGGACATGTACCGCGGACAGGATATTGAATACCTGGTTCAGCCTCCAGTCCATACACAGATTTTACCAGTGATAACGCCCTGCCCAGGGTCACAGGTTCCATTTGATTATTATGGCCCGTGAGCAACACTGAGCTCAGCAGCCCCTTCAGCTGTGTCTGTTGTCAGAAAGCCAATTTGGTCTCACTCGTTTCCTGTAAGTTGATTGAGCTCTGGCAGGAGTCTCTGTGACTGTGTGTTCAGTGCCCTGCAGGAGGCACATCTGTCACTCTGTCCCATTGTCATGTTGTTAAGGCCTTGATCACTTTGAAGGTGCCAAGCCCTCTTCCTAGGTGGTGCCTGTCCTGTGGGAGTGTGTGGGAGTGGCTTTGTCATTGCCAGTCACGCTGTGGTCTTCCCGGCCACAAGGATTCCTGCCTGTGGCAGCGCTCCGGTGGTTGTGCAGTGGGTACCTCCCGATGGTCGCTTGCAGGTGCTGCGTGGCCCTCTCTCACTTCCCGTCAGTGGAGCCGTGGGCAGGTTTGTGGGAAGGATCGGAGCCGCGGCTGCCATTGCTTGTTGGGAGTTTGGGCCGTTCTGGATGTGGCGGGAGGGCCCCTTCCAAGCTGGTGCTGCGTCCTGTGCCAGTCACCTGGAAGTGTGTGCTGCCCTGTGGCATGGCGAGCTTTCCTTTCCCTGCTGCTGTTCTGGCGTTGGCCGGGTCTCCCAGGACCCATGGCTGCTCTTTATAGGGAGCAGCCTGTGGAAACCGAGGCCTGGGCTCTGGGTGCCTCAGGCCTTTCAGTGGGTGAAGGTAGGCCCGAGGCTTTCAGTCAGGAGTTCAGGGTGCTCCTGACCCCTCCCCAGCACTGTGGGGTTCTTTGCTTTTTGTGGGTTGCCTTGGCGTCTCCCTCCTCCCCACAGCGCGCGTCACTGGGGACTTTTCAGTGTGACGTGCTCCCCCATGGTTGCTGATCCTTTTACCTTCCTGGGCTGACTGAGATGAGCCGTGTCGCCGTGTGTACTTACAGTGAGATGAGCCGTGTCGCCGTGTGTACTTACAGTGAGTAAGCGTCATCACCCCGGTCACACCACTAAGGGCTCTGAAAAGAGTACTGTTCACCAAGAATTGCTATAGAATGATGTGACAGAATGTGCTTCCGTATAAAACAGGATTTTGTTTAGAAAATGGAAGGCAGAACTAGACTACTGAATAAAAAGACTTCTTTCAAACTAAGTGCCAGTTTACCCTGGGTTAGCCTCGCCTAGTGAACATAATAAAATGCTGTATCTTTTTTAAAAAAGTTATTTCTTATTTGAAAGGAGAGAGATCTTCCATCCACTGGTTTGTTCCCCAAATGGCTACAATAGGTCTGGGCAGGCTGAAGCCAGGGGCCAGAGAGTCCATCTGGGTCTGCCATGTAGGAGGCAGGGGCCCAAGGACTCGGGCATCCTCTACTGCTTTCCAAGTCAGATCAGCAGGGAGCTGGCTAGGAAGCAGAGCAGCTGGGACTCGAACCAGCACTCATGAATAGGATGCTGGTGTTGCAAGCCGCAGTTTAACCCTCTGCTACAGAGCAGTTCCCACCACCTTGTTTTGGTAGGTACACCTGTCCATGTGTCCAGCATAGCCTTGGTTCCGTCCCCGATACCTCCCTGCACATGTCATTAACCCAAGTCCAGTGGTTGACTTTTCTTTTCAAATAAGCTTTTCGTACAGTCGCAGGAGCCTAAGTGTGCCGTTGGAAGAGCTACGCCTGTGAGGGTGCCATCACGCAGAGGCCAGGCCCCTCCTCTGCATGGTTGCCCTCGGGCAGCCCTTGTTGGTGTTCCCCCGGGAGGGTTTCCCTCTTCTCCACCTGATTGCCATGGAGGCACACTCCCTTCGCTTTTCTGATTCATCCATGTTTCACGTAGATTAGTCCTTCCTTTTTTTTCCCTACAGTTTTGAATTTTTTTTTTTTAAAGACAGAGTTACAGAAAGAGGTAGAGAGAGAGAGAGGTCTTCCATCCGCTGGTTCACTCCCCAGATGGCTGTAACAGCTGGAGCTGCACTGATCCGGAGCCAGGAGCTTCTTCAGGGTCTCCCACTGAGGTGCAGGGTCCCAAAGAGTAGGGCCATCTTTCTTTTTTTTTTTTTTTTTTTTTTTTTTTGGACAGGTAAGAGTGGACAGTGAGAGAGAGACAGAGAGAAAGGTCTTCCTTTGCCGTTGGTTCACCCTCCAGTGGCCGCCGCAGCTGGCGCACTGTGGCCGGCGCACCGCGCTGATCCGATGGCAGGAGCCAGGTGCTTCTCCTGGTCTCCCATGGGGTGCAGGGCCCAAGCACTTGGGCCATCCTCCACTGCACTCCCTGGCCAGAGCAGAGAGCTGGCCTGGAAGAGGGGCAACCGGGACAGAATCCGGCGCCCCAACCGGGACTAGAACGTGGTGTGCCAGCGCTGCCGGCGGAGGATTAGCCTAGTGAGCCGCGGCGCTAGCTGGGCCATTTTCTACTGCTTTCCCAGGCCAAGGCAGAGAGCTGGATTGGAAGAGGAGCAGCCAGGATTAAAACTGGCACCTATATGGGATGCCGATGCTTCAGGCCGGGGCATTAACCCGCTGCGCCACAGTGCCGGCCCCTACAGTTTTGAATTTTTTTAAAAGAATTTTTATTTATATAATGAGAACACATTTCACGTATTTCATGTAAGCCCATAATGCTGCAATGCTTCCCACCCTGCCTCCCTCCCTCTGCTCCCTTTTAATTTTCACAGTGACGTACTTTCTGTGTACTTCATAGTCACAGGGCAGTCCTCCGCTAAGTGAAGAACTCGGCAAGTAGACAGTGCAGAGAAAACCGCTGCGCGGGAGTGTAGACAAGGGCTGTAAATGGTCGTCAGGTTCAAGAGGCAGGACGCTGTCGTGGAGTGACTGCGCCCACCTGGAAACGGCGTCTGGGCTGTCTCCAGCGTGTCTCTGTGGTTACAGACTCAGGAGCTGTAGGCAGCCCTGCACAGGTCTGTCTTGGATAACATCCCTGAGAGTGGAAGTGTCGAGCCATGGGGCGGGCATGCGATTGTTTCAGGAGCTGCTGGCAGACCTGTTTACAGAGGCACCATGAACATTGCCGTCCTTGCCAGCCTTCGCCGCGTCCGTGTGTGTAAGGTCGTGTCTGCCCTTCCTGGTGCCGGACGATGCTCACCCTCGGGCTCTCCACTCTCAGTGGATGGTGGGAGGAGCAGCGAGCGGCCGCCTGGTGCCGATTTGGGCGTCCTCACACGCGCCGTAGTCCTTTGCTTCTGATAGCTTGAGTGCCAGAGCTGTGGCATGTGGCCCCTTCCTGTGTCCACCGTGCTGTGGCTAGTGGACGGGGTCCTGGGTGCTGCGTGTGATGGGAACTGGCTGGTGCCGTGATGCCGCCTCCCTGGGGGCCAGAGCACAGCCCTGCCTGGGGAGTGCTGGCCGTAGGCCTCATGAGATCTGTAGGCCTGAGAACACGGGTGTTGCTGTGGCCTCGCATGGGGACCGTTTGGTTCTTGAGAGAGTGTGTCTGCTGGTGAGTGGTGGTCCCCACGGCCGAGGGCTCAAGGCCCATGGCTAAAGGAGACTGATTTTTTTTTTTTGGCCCTGATGGACGGAAGCTGTGTGTTTGCTCTTTGTGGAGCTTGCCCGCAACAGGGTCTGGTGAACCTTGTTCACTGCACCTTGAAGGCAGTGTGTTCCCAGGAGAGTCTGGATAACTCCAGGCTGGAGCTTGTCTGCACCCGCGTGGTCGGAGCTAATGTTTGCGTTGCCTGCCTCTCAGTGGTTTCTTTGTCTTCCTCGCAGCATGCTCTCAGAACACAAACAAAACCTGTGAAGAGTGCCTCAAGAACGTCTCGGTAAGTCACGCAGAGCACCCGGAGCGCACTTGTGTGCCTCAGGCTCCTGCTGTGTGGGATCTGGGGGTGTTTTGAAGTGCATTAGGCTTCATCGGGCAGGTGCAGGCACCACCTGTGCACACCAGTGTCCCTGCGGCAGGTGGCCGGGGAGTAGAGATGGTGCGGGTGAGTCCCTTCTGGCCGCTTGCTGAGCCGATGCCTTAGGCAGCTTCTCGAACTGGAACAGAAATCGTTGGGGGGAACCTCCTAGGGAGGAAGAAAGTGTAGTTCACCTTGGGGGTTCCCAGATGACATCGGGCAGCCCCATTGGATAGGCGTCTGGTGAGGCTGGAGGATGGGGGAGGGATGATTGCACAGGGAAGCAGAGACTGTAGGCCCAACTTGGCTTAAATAGCCGGCCCTGTCACAGGACTGCCCGAGGGCGTGGCCCAGCAACGTTGCCGTCAGAGGGCCAGCCCCCAACGACTGGGCCATCTCCTAGACACCAAGTATAATAGTGCATCTCCACCCTCAGTGCGTCACCGTTAATATTCATCCAGCAGCACAGGACTGGGGACCAGGCCTTTGGGGGATACCCAGACTTGGTGGTGCGCATGCTTACTTGGCATCTGATCTGTGACAGTGTTCAGAGTCCCTGTGGCTTTGTCAGCATGGGTACCTGCGCTGTGGCCGGCCCTAGCTGGCTCCTGCAGCAGGCACTGCCTTACCAAGAAGCCCTTTCTTGACTGTGTAATGACCGTGCTGTGCTGTGCGGTCAGCCCTGGGAGCAAGGCCAGCAAGGGGACAACAGTTGGGGTAGCGGAAGCCTCCTGTGGGGTCTCACGCCTTTCCTCCCTTTTGGGTCAGGTTTTTATGGGGTGTTGAAGACTCTTTCCTTGACAGTAGGGTTCACTGGGGAAGACATGCTAGGTGATTTCCGTTGTGAGACGTTCGCTGTGTGTAAGAAGTGACCCTGGCCGCGGGTGCAGGCAGGTGGGTGTGTCAGCCCGTGGGGCATACGCAGAAACTGAAGGAAGCTGCGACTGTGGCTTGTGTCTTGTGTTGGGGGAGCTTTGGGCCCCTGGGTGTCCCTGTGAGCAGTCAGGTCAGCATCTGTGCCGCTGGGCCCGGGGCAGGTGTGATAACAGCGCCAGGTTAGGTGGCTGGAGCTGTGGGGAAGACTCAGGCCCTGCGCTTTATCTGGAGGCCTGACCCCCACTCGGCCACTGTTAACTGGAGACAGCGAGTCAGGAAGACAAGGCATTCATAGACGGGCCGGCTCCAGGCCCAGGGCATGTCGGGGGTTCTGGAAGGATGTGAGTCCCTAGAAAGCCTGAACCCAGTACGTTAGAGGCACTTTGGCTACTGTGTGTCCTGGGTGCTTCCCGAGTTGTTTACCTTGTGTGTGTTTTGACATCAAATAAACAACCACAAGTGAGACTTGTGTCTTCTCCTGAGCCATGACCTGTGGTACAGCTGTGATGGAAGCGGAAGGTCCGACATTTACAGTGGGAGCTGTTTGAAAGTGGGGATTAGCGCGAAGTTTCCAACCCTGTCCGTGATAGTCCACTGACAGGGAACCTGTTCCCGGGGTCAGAGCAGGCAGGACCTCCCTGCTGGTGTCAGCGGCTCTCCAGCGTGGGCTCTGGGTGTGTAAGTAGCCTTGAGAATGCAAGCCCAGTGTGCGTTCTGATGTTTTGTAACAGGCATGCATTCTAGCCTGGGGTGCAGAAGTCAGGGCTTCCTAAAACTCGAGTAGCGCTGTAACATGATCTAAAGTGTGAGGCAGAGGTGCTTGGCTGGCCTTTCTCTAGCCCATGCTGCGTGTCCTCTGCCACCTGCCAGGGTCGGCCAGGCTGGCGGTCGTTACCCACGGTGCGCGTGTGGGCCCTGTGCTTTGCTGTGGTGTGTGCCCTGGGCTGATGGCAGAGCACGGCAGGGCGATGTGACATGCGGGCTTCCGGACTCGTGGAGGGCTTGAGCAGCATTGGGAGAAGCCTCGAAACTTCTCTGCGTCACCTTCCTAACAGCAGCCGTTCATGCCTGAGGCAGGATGCCTGGGGCCCTTCTACACAGAGTGGTGCCATGGTCCCCACGTGACCCCCCCCCCCCCACACACACACTCAGGGCCAGGCCCTCACGCAGACAAGGTGTGATGCACACAGTGCGTGCCTGGGGTGCCAGGGTGTGGAGCTGCTCAGAAGCCAAGCAGTGTGGTGAGGGCGGGCCCTGCGGCGGCGGTCTCGGGAAGGCTGCTCGAGGCAGAGCAAGCAGACTGCGAGCGGGGCCTGGCAGCTCGCGGAGGCTGTGGCCTTGCTGGGCGACCTGGAGCTCAGCTGTAGGGCGTTGACTGAAGGGCAGTGAGGGTGAACGCAGACGCACTGGGAGGCCACGGCATTACAGTGGCCCGGGGGAGAGGGGCGGCCGTGCGCGGAGGCCGTAGGAGCAGTGGGTGGTGCTCAGGTCCTGGCCATTCTGCTGCTTTGTTGATCTCTTGCAGTGTCTGTGGTGCAACACTAACAAGGCATGTCTGGACTACCCGGTCACGAAAGTCCTGCCACCTGCTTCTCTCTGTAAACTGAGTTCTGCACGCTGGGGTGTGTGCTGGGGTAAGTTGTTGTGTTCATTTGCTTCGTCAGTGCCTTCTTTTCTTTTTTTCCCTGAAAATTCTGCAAATCACAGTGAACTTCTGCATGCAGATACAGGTTCTCCCCACTCAGAGCAGACTGTGCAGGGCATGTCCAGCACTTCCGGAAGAGCCTGATAGCCTGTTCCCGTCAGAACCTCGGGGGCGGCCACTGTGCTGACCGCCCGTCACTACGGAGTTGTTCTGCTGTTGACTCTCATAGAAAGAAAACTCTGCCCGTCGCCCTTGACCTCACTGTTCCACACAGCTCTGGTTAGCCTTACACAGTTTGCCGTGCAGGTCTGAGTGACTGTACCAGTCGTGTTCTTCAAGCAGTGTGGGGCATCCCGCTGCCCCACCTCCTCCCGTCTCAGGGTAGTCAGCCGTCCCAGCTTAGACCATCTACGGGGTGTGCGGTCCCTTCTCACTGTGGTTCTGTTTTGCATTTCTCCCATGATTAATGATGTCGACTGCCTTTTACGGGGATGGGTGTTTTCTGTGATTCTCATGTGGATGAATCCCTACCCCGAGTTACAAGGATTGCCAAACATGAATCCAGCCTTGCCCAGATGAGATTGACAGCAGTCTGTGATAGTTGTTCGATGTGTCCCGCATGGCCGTAGCCCAGGAGGAGGACACGTAAGCCACACAGGAGAAGCAGTCAAGGATGTGAGTGCAGCTCACAAGGACGGGGTGCCCCCTCATCCCAAGTTTGGTTGAATCTGAGGGCTGAGAAGGAACCAGAGCTGTGCTCAGGGGTAGGGTGGCCCTGTGCCTGGCCCCGCAGTAAGGAAGGAGGGCTGTTTGGGCCCCTGTCAGCGGGAGCTGAATGGAGGATCTTGGGGGAGCCACTCAGGGCCTTCCTGGTTTCTCCAGAGGTCCAGGTGCCACCTACACAGGGTGCTTCCTCTTACAGATGATTTTGGAATCATTGTATCCAGTTTGAAGCAGATATGCGGAGGTTTTATTGCAGGAACTTCAGTATGCGCTCATTCGGAGAAAAGGGAGCCCCTTTCCATGTGCCTCTTGTTCAGAAGCCAGTTGTCGCCTCTGCTCTTCCGTTTGGCCTTTGCATTCCTTGGTAGAGATTCTTGCGTTTTGGCCTTGCAGGGTGAACACAAAAGGGGCCCCTAGTTTTGCTTCCCATTGTGACAGGACTTCTTTTTTCTTTGATAACTAGTGTCAGCTGCTAACCAGAAAATGTCACTGATCTCATCGGTTTTAGAATTGCTTTTTCTAGAGGGCTCTAGAAAAGTATGCCGTCTCCAGTGAAGGCCTGCTTTCTGTTCATGCCACCACCATGTCTGCTCCAGTGAAGGCCTGCTTTCTGTTCATGCCACCGCCATGTCTGCTCCAGTGAGGGCCTGCTTTCTGTTCATGCCACCGCCATGTCTGCTCCAGTGAAGGCCTGCTTTCTGTTCATGCCACCACCATGTCTGCTCCAGTGAAGGCCTGCTTTCTGTTCATGCCACCGCCATGTCTGCTCCAGTGAAGGCCTGCTTTCTGTTCATGCCACCACCATGTCTGCTCCAGTGAAGGCCTGCTTTCTGTTCATGCCACCGCCATGTCTGCTCCAGTGAGGGCCTGCTTTCTGTTCATGCCACCGCCATGTCTGCTCCAGTGAAGGGCTGCTTTCTGTTCACGCCACCACCATGTCTGCTCCAGTGAAGGCCTGCTTTCTGTTCATGCCACCGCCATGTCTGCTCCAGTGAAGGCCTGCTTTCTGTTCATGCCACCACCATGTCTGCTCCAGTGAAGGCCTGCTTTCTGTTCATGCCACCGCCATGTCTGCTCCAGTGAGGGCCTGCTTTCTGTTCATGCCACCGCCATGTCTGCTCCAGTGAAGGGCTGCTTTCTGTTCACGCCACCACCATGTCTGCTCCAGTGAAGGGCTGCTTTCTGTTCACGCCACCGCCATGTCTGCTCCAGTGAGGGCCTGCTTTCTGTTCATGCCACCACCATGTCTGCTCCAGTGAAGGCCTGCTTTCTGTTCATGCCACCACCATGTCTGCTCCAGTGAAGGCCTGCTTTCTGTTCATGCCACCACCATGTTCTGCAGCTTCCTTTGTACGAGCAGGTCAGAGGAGGAAAGGCATGATTTTAAAGCTCAAGCAGCATTTGATCAGGTGTGACACTTCTGCTGATTTGAAGACGAGGTTAGAGGCTAAAAATGCGCTCAGTGCGCAAGTAGCTCCCAGGAGGGGCATCTCTTCACAGCAGGCCTAGTGGGTGGACTGTGGACGCCCAGAGCACTGGGTGTCAGCCTCCCTCCTGCTGAGGCCAAGTTACCTGAAAAACTTCACTTTCCAAACCTGCCGCAGCTGAGAGAACAGGAGGCTAGAAAGCATGGCTCTGTGTGGTGGGAGATTTTAACTTTGGAATCGTCCGTGGACCCGCTGCTCAGAGGAAGTTTGCTGTCGGCCCTGTCTTCTAGAAGATGCTGTAATGGCATTGAAAAGCATATTTGCAGAAGCAGCGTTTGAGGGGGTTGGCGCTGTGGAGTGGCAGGTAAAGCCACCGCCTGCAGTGCTGGCATCCCATATGGGTGCCGGTTCAGGTCCTAGCTGCTCCACTTCCCATCCAGCTCTCTGCTGTGGCCTGGGAAAGCAGAAGATGGTGCCCCAAGTCCTTGGGTCCCTGCACCCATGTGCAAGACCCAGAGGAAGCTCCTGGCTCCTGGCTTCGGATCAGCACAGCTCTGGCCATTGCAGCCATCTAGGCAGTGAACCATCAGATGGAAGACCTTTCTCTCTCTCTTTCTCTACCTCTGCCTGTCTGTAACTCTACCTTTCAAATAAATAAGTAAATCTTTAAAAAAAAAAAAAAAAGGGGGCGCAGCATTTGGAATGAATCCAGCTCTGCTTTGAATTGAATAGAAAAATCTTAATGGGTTTTAATTTGTAGCTCTTGAAAAAGATTGTAAAACTTGTATTCTATCTGCATTTGTAGTTCTAACAGGAAGCCAGAACATGATCTGATGGTGCCTGGCCAGCTCTTTTCAAACCCCACAGAACTGACGAGACTCAGACGCGAAGGCGGGCCTGCCCTGGGCTGCCTCTCGGGTCCTTGCTTCATATCAGAGGGCAGTATGTGCTCTGCAGGAGGCGTGTTTCTCTTGGAAGCAGTGTAGTGTTCTTGACTTTGACTTAAATAATGAACAAAGCTGCATCAGACTGAACCCATCTCTGAGTCTCACTGCAGTCGAGTGGCGATGTCTCAGGTCTGGATATGCCATACCTGTGATCCGTGAAGCTGCGGTCACGGTGTGGGGCTGAAAGAAGACTCCGGACGAGGCTGGCGGTGTGTGAGGTCCCCGCCCTGGGGAGTGTTGCTCCTGGCGGCCTCCCTTCTCACGTGTGTGTTTGGGTTGCAGTGAACTTCGAGGCGCTGATCATCACCATGTCTGTGATGGGGGGCACCGTCCTCTTGGGCATCGCCGTCTGCTGCTGCTGCTGCTGCTGCCGCAGGAAGAGGAGCCGGAAGCCAGACAAGAGTGACGAGAGGGCCATGAGGGAGCGGGAAGAGAGGCGGGTCCGGCAGGAGGAGAGGTGAGCTCTGTCCTGTCGGGAGGATTCCTTCACTTCCGGGGTGCGGATCCAGAAGGCCACGGAAGGGTGTTTTCCAGTCATGAGTTTCCTGGTTTTAAACATGAGGAACACGCCCAGTGTCCACGGGCTCCCCTGGGTCCTCAGAACGAGAGGGAGACGGCGACTGCCCACAGCGTCTGCTTGGTGACAGATGGTTGCTGCTGGTGCTGGCAGGCTCTGCCATGTGGCCTGGCTGCTCCTGTCACTGCTGAGGGGGTCGGGCTGTTGATGCCTGTTAGTCCAGCCACTTGCAGGGTGGTGGACAGGCAGGAAAAAGGGCCATGAGCCCAGGGGCAGACTTGGGACTTGAGGTCACAGCTGTCTGGTGACCTGGCTCTGATGATAGACACAGGGCAGGGGTCGTGTCTACCCCCCCCCCCCCAATACCATCGTGGAGGGCTGGGTTGAGGTGCTGGCAGCTGGGAGGGTGGCAGCTGCACAGACTTCTGTGCTGTCTGTCTCCTTGCACTCAGGTATCCCTACATGAAAGCTTTGTTAGCTTCCCAGTCAGCCTCTTGACCTGGCATGAGACTTTCTGATCAGTGTGTTTCTCCAAATGTGGAGAACGCTTTTCAAGGTGACAGCAGTGTACGGGGCGGGCGCTCTGGCGCACCGAGTTAAGCGTCCTCGGGGTGCTCACATCTCGTGCCAGAGTGCCAGTTTGAATCCTAGCTGCTCTGCTTCCTGTCCAGCTTCCTGCTGCTTCCTGCTGGGAGGCAGCAAATGATGGCCCCAGTGCTGGGGCCCTGCCAGCCACGTGGGAGAACTGGATGGAGATCCGGGCAGTGAGCCAGCAGGTGGCAGTTCTCTTTTCCTGTCTCTCTCTGTTGCTCTTTAAAGTAAATGGAAACTTTGAAAAAAAAAAAAAAAAAAGTCCACAGTGTCAGGCAATTGAACAGATTCATTGACAAGAAGAAAATGGCGTTAACGCACTCCGGTACTGGCTGCACCCTCGGCCTGCCTGTCGCAGTGGCTGAGTTTGTCCCCACCTGGTGTGATGCTGGGCGGCGGTGAAGCCGCCAGAGGCCTGCCTCTGCTGGGGGCTGGCGGGTGCATCTCCTGAGAGCCCATGTGCCCTGTGCCCTGCTACATGGTGTTTCTTTTTGCTTTTTAGGAGAGCAGAGATGAAGTCAAGGCACGATGAAATCAGGAAAAAATACGGTAAGAGTTGTGTCTTCTGCCTGGTCAGGAGCTGTCGCCACACCCTTTGGTCTTGGAAGTGCCAAGTGAGAGTGGAGCTGGGCTTGGGGTGCAGTCCCTTTTCTGTGGGTTTCTCCATCCGAGCAGGAAGATGTCTCTTGAGAAGGGCAGCCAGCTGGCTGTGCTCCAGCAGGTTCTGTCCTTACTGGGTCCTCTCACTGTCTTGGAAGAGGAGACCCGGGAATACTTCATCTCAACCAGACCCTTCACGAGGAGTCTTCTCTCCAGCGTGTGCTTGTTTCATGTGTGTATCAGAACTGGCAGAGTGACCCGTTCGCTGCTTCGTCATCTTGTTGGCAGCGCTCAGAGTGTCTGGACTCCGGCTCTGGCTTGGCCCCTGCAGCCACACCTGTGGCTCTCGCTCCTGTCTTCTCACGAAGGACGCTCCTCTCCTGTCGGGTGGAGTCGGCCGGGGGGAGGCCGCAGTAGTTCTGACCGCGTCTCCCAGAGGTTTTGTTCCTGTTGGTTTGCAGAGATTTCAAGGATAGCCTTGAAGGAGCGGGAGTGAGTAAGTGTGTCAGGTGGACACCTGTTACTCCATGGAATGAGTGGGAACGTGGATTGTCTCCAGGCCCCCAGATTCCACGGCGTTCACTCGTGGGACACGAACTGCCGCCATCTGCTCTTGGATTTAGTGGATTCTGTGGTTACATGAAGCCCTGAGTTAGTAGTGTCTCCTGTTTGTTGGACATGGCAGAAGCTGGACCGCCGGCTGGCTGCACACGCCCACAGGCCCCTGGGCCAGCGAAGCCTCCACTGTGCTTTCCTTGAGCACTGTGGTAAAGGCTCCAGCTGATAGGAACCTTCCAGAATCTTTTGCTTTTTTTTTTTCTCTTTTTTCACGTTTTCTACTTGTGTGAGGAAATAGCCTATTTTAGGGTACTTTAGGTCCCACTCATGAGGGACATTACGGTATCACTAACTCATTTCAGTCTTCTGGGAAGACTACAAAACCCAGGAGGCCAGCGACTGCCCTCTGCATGTGGCTTATGAAAGCTCAGAGCCCGTGGGCTCGGCCCCTCTGATGGCGCTCGGTGGTGCTCGGGCTGTTGGCGTTGGCTAGCTCTGCCCAGGCCTTCTCGGAAGTCCAGTGTGCTGTGAAGGGAGGCGGGGGCACGGGCCGCCCCTGCTGCCCCTCTGCTGCACACTCTGGGTGGTGCTGCATCAGTTCCCAGGGTTCTCTGGCACAGCTGTCGCCACTGGCCCTGACCCATTGTCCTGACTCAGTGCTTGCCCTGTTGTCTCTACTTGCCCCGCCCACCCTGTTCCACATGTTTCCACAGGTGCCTGTGGATGGTGTGAGTGGCAACAGGGCTTCTGGAAGGTCCCCTCCCTTCTGGGCTGCTGCATCCCACGTTGTGGAACACAGGCCTGTGGGATCTCTGGCCTGGGGCTGCTTGCTTTCCACGCAGTTGCAAAGGGCCTTTCGGCATCTCACTGACATTCATGTGACTAAAAGATGCCACAGAGGCAGGCAGCGGGCACAAGTGTGTTTGAAAGTGTCAGCAGTTGCCTACAGAGACGAGCTCTCGTCCCCGGCGAGCACCACCGTCGTGCACAGCGTGTTCCAGCGACATTACAGTACTTCAGTTCATGGATGGTTGTCTCAGTTCTTGTCGCTTCATCCTGAAAGTTTGACAGTTTTCAAAGGGACACTCCCCTTAACCTGGAGTTGCTTTGTGTTTCTAATGCTGGTAACCAGCCGCTTGGAAAGAAACATTGGCTTTAAATTTCTTAATTTCTCTTTGTAAGCATCAACAAATCAATCTGTCTTTCCTAGGATCTCTCAGAGTTCTTGTTTCCAGCACATTTTATTTTAATCTTCACGTCAGCTGTGCTTCCATCAAAGACATGTCCTGCAGCGTCTGGACCTGCTCTTAGAACGCCTGCTTCCTTGTAGCCCCGTTAAATCTTGTGGTGAAACTTAGTGAACCTGTATCACCTTCCTAAATTTTGTTTCTGGCTGAGTGAGTCAGTTTCTAATTCAAGTTCACTTTGTTTTCAGGTTTGTTTAAAGAAGAAAACCCATATGCCAGATTTGAAAACAACTAAGACACACTCCTGACCGCCGGCCGGCCCGGAGCTGCTGCGGGCCGGGCGGGAGCTGTGCTGTAAGGACTGCACTGTGCCCCTGTCGTCTTTGATTCTGTCCTTGTCACTTGAGACGTCTGACCACTGGGGCTCTGACTTCTGAGCAGGAAGCGTGCGAGCTCCCATCTCACTGTGAGCTGACTGCAGACTCCGTCCTCTGCGGCAGCAGCAGGTTCCAGAGGCCGCCCTGCCCACCAGCAGGCTCACAGCAGGAGTGACCGCTGGCCTGCCTTTGTCGCGGGAAGCTGGAGCAGCCCCTGGCATTCCCCGTGAACCTGTGTGCGCGTGCACACGTGTGGCCACCCCACTGTTAGTGTTGAAAACGCAGTTCCAGTACACGGTCTGATGCGGATTTACTTCCTGACCTCGGCTACTATGGCCTTAAATCTTTCTGTGTGTTTTTAAAGTGATTCTTGAACTTTTTCTCCTCACCTAAAACATTTCATTAAAGTTTCCCTGTAAAGAGGTCACATCCCTAATTGGAAGGCATTTTTAGTTTATCTCTGTAATAGAACACGAGGATCTTCTCCACTGTGGGAACATGAATGCTGGCCCCGTGCCAAGGGCACTGCCAGTCACTCCGAGGAACCTGCGTAGGGCTGGGGAGTGCCCCGTTTGCCCTTTGCCTCCAGCCCCGAGGACTCGTGTGCAATCTCTCCAGAGATCACAGTCTCACTGCTCTCCCTGCCTGTTCTGTTGGGAGGTGAGTGTTTAGGGATTGTGGGGGATGGCAGATCTGCCTGAGCAAGAAGAAGGGCACATCCCCAGGCAGCCCCTCTGTGGGGCTGCGTACCCCAAAGCAGGTGTGTCTGGGACCCACACTTGACCCAGGAAACGCTAGCGACTGTCGTGCGCTATCAGACCACTCCCAGCTCCAGCCACTGTGGCCCGTGTGTGTTAAAGAGTGCTTCTTGTAAGTTCAGCAGTGGGACTGCAGGTACCGCACGTGATACGTTTCTTTAAAATCAAGATGTGTGACTTTAGCAAAATCTCGTGGCCGAGCACTGCCTGTCAGGGAAAGCAGTGGGTGATGGGGCAGCTGTGTGAGGAGCTCCTCCCGGGAAATGTGGGCGTAAGTGCAGCTGCTGGGAGCCCGAGCTGCTGAGGGGTCACTGGGGGAACAGCGCCTGGGATGAGCAGTCGTAGCCGCCGAGAGGTCGGGCCCTCGGCATCAGACACTCGGGAGACGGCTCGGTCCCGAGTACTGGAAGAAACCACCAGCGCTTGGTCAGGCTTTTCAGTGTGTCTGTCTGAGAATTGACATTTCTACCTTCTGGTTTTCACACAAAGGAAAATAACTTTCAAATTCTTTTGTCTTACTTCTCTGACTTCTTGGGCATTTGATCAGAATTAAAAGTATTACAGAACATTGCTAAGTACTTTATCACAGCAGCCACCAGCCATCAGAATCTGACTTTGTCCTTGTATTCTAGAAGACACTGTGGTAGACGTCATGAACTGTAGTGCAGTAGCATGGATGTAGATCACACCTGGTGAATGTAGGATGCTGAGCTCAAAGTAGAGCCGCCATTGTCACGTGCAGTATTTAATCCTGTGCGCAGCACGCAGGCATGAGAGGCGGGCCCTGCTCCACGACGCTTCTCTGAAAGAGGACTAAGAGCAGCCACAGAATTGTAACCTCAAGAGAACTGTACGATTTGGAGTGCCTTACTTTTTAACCAGTTTCCAATAAAATGGTTTAATACACACTTGTAGTTAAGACACTTTGTCTCTTGTTCCACCCCTCAGAGGTGATCCTGTGGAGAGCTGGGTAAGCTGAGGTGCCGGGACTTGATGTGAAACGTGTGAGCAGTCTTTACATTTCGGCACCTGTGGCCCGGCGGGGTGGCCTGGGCGGTCCTCAAGTCATCCCCCTGCTCAGTGCCTCCTGTCTGCACTTGGGTGCTGCATACAAAGAACGGGGAGAAAGTTCTCTGCCTTTGCCATGTAGGCACCTGGCTCCCTGTTTGAAACACAAGCCAGTGGGCACTGCACGTGCACCCCCGCACTGCCCCCTCCTCCAGGAAGTCTGCCTGGTTCCGGGAGAGGCCGCCCCCGCCTCAGAGGCCCTGCCTGAGTGATGTGATCTGCGTCCTTGGCCCTTACCTGCTCTGAACTGGGAGGCACGGGTCAGCAAGTCCAGGACAGAAATCAGAAGTGGACCTGGGCGTAGTTCAAGTATGCCTTGCCCACAGGAACACCAAGTCAGCGTGGGTACAGCCTGACTATCCCTGGAGTGCAATGGGAGGCTGTACCCATCTCCCAAGGTCAGGTCTCCCCCACCCTGTGGTGGGACCTGCATCCTAGAAGGTTCTCTCCCACACACATTCAGACAATGCAGACTGACCCTCATCCTGTCACCAGACCAAGCCCTTAGGACAGGGTCTCTGAAAAGCCCAGTGTACAAAGCCCCTCAGGCTGCCAGGCCCTGTCCTGGGCATGTGCTGCAGAGGGTAGGGCAGGCCCTGCTCTGAACAAGAGCCTGTGGCAGCAGAATGCTGCCCAGGTGGGGCCAGGGTGGGCACCAGTGGCTCTGGGCTCCGTGTGTGCTTTGCGGCGGCCTGGCTTGGCACACAGATGTGTACCCCATAGTTGCAATGCCCACTACTTCTTGGCTTTGGCTCACCTCGTGGTCCACCTCACATTCCCAGCCCCTAAGAGGTTACTTCCACAGCTGCCTCCAGACCCCAGCATTCACCATCTGAGACCCTCCAACTCGGGGGATGGGACTCACCACAGTGCGGTGGGCAGAGCCTTGTGAGGGTCAAAGTGACGTGTCCTCTTGACCAGGCTAAAGATCACCCAGATGCACAGGTGGGACTGCGTGGGGCAGATGAGCCCCCACCGAGGAGGAGCTGGAGGGTGGGAGGAACACTTCTGCCGACTTCATGAGCTGGGACATTGATGGGCCATGGTGAGCGACTGTTCTAATGCACTTCTGGGTTTGATTTGCTAATTCAAGAGTTTTGGATGTAGACTCGTAGTTGAAAGTAGAGCATTTCTTTTTCATGCTCTCCTGGGGTCAGAGTTGAGTTTCCATGTTGAGGTTTGGTAGGAGTGTGTATCTGGTGTAGTGGTTGCGATGCCACCTGGGAGCATGTGAGTTCCCGTCCCAGCTCCTTTCCTGATTCCAGCTTCCTGCTGGCGCACACCCTAGAAGGCAACAGGTGGCTGGAGTGGTCTGGTTCCTGCCACCCACGTGAGTTCCTGACTCCTGGCTTCCGCCTGGGTCAGCCCTGGCTGTTGCGGGTATTTGGGATGTGAACCAGTGTATGGAAGAGTCTTTCTGCCTTTCAAATAAAATAAGTAAAAAGATTTTTACAAGTTTTGTAGATCTTTTAATAACCTGGGAGATGTCTTGTTTAGGGAACTTAGATATTTTAATACTGTGCCAGTTTCTTCCATACTTACATTCAATGTCTAGTTTTTAGGACTAGTTAATATTTTTTCTAGAAAGTCATATTAATCTAGGTTTTCAAGTGTGTTGATATGACTTTGTAAATAATATAAACCTTAAAAATATCTCCGGGGGTGGGGATCAGTGCTGTGGCGTAGTAGGCTGAGCCTCTGCCTGCATCCCATATGGGTGCTGACTTGCTCCATATGGGCGCCCAGCTGCTCCACTTCAGCTCCAGCTCCCTGCTGTGGCCTGGAAAAGCAGCAGAAGGTGGCTTGGGCCACCTGTACCACGTGAGAGACCTAGAACTGGCTCCTGGCTCCTGGCTTCAGATCGGCCCAGCTCTGGCCATTGCAGCCATCTGGGGAGTGAACCAGCAGATGGAAGACCTCTCCCTCCCTCTGCCTGTGCCTTTCAAACAAATCTGTTTTCAAAAATCCCTCTAGTGAGTTTTTTGTTTATTATACTTTTCACCTCCTGAACTTTTTTGGTTTGGGTTTCCTTTTAGGTTTTCTATTAATATTGCTATTTTAAATGTTCGTGCATTGGCTTTAAAACAAAAAAGATTGATTTATTTGAAAGTCAGTTACAGGCCGGCGCCATGGCTCAATAGGCTAATCCTCCGCCTTGTGGCGCCGGCACACCGGGTTCTAGTCCCGGTCGGGGCGCCGGATTCTGTCCCGGTTGCCCCTCTTCCAGGCCAGCTCTCTGCTGTGGCCAGGGAGTGCAGTGGAGGATGGCCCAGGTCCTTGGGTCCTGCACCCCATGGGAGCCAGGAGAAGCACCTGGCTCCTGCCATCGGATCAGCGCGGTGCGCCAGCCGCGGCGGCCATTGGAGGGTGAACCAACGGCAAAAGGAAGACCTTTCTCTCTGTCTCTCTCTCTCACTGTCCACTCTGCCTGTCAAAAAAAAAAAAAAAGTCAGTTTCAGAGAGATCACCCCGATATGGTCCCAGTGGCCAGAACTGAGCAAGACCAAAGCCAGAAGCTTCATGTGGGTCTCCCAAGTGGGTTCAGGTGCCCACTTGTACCGTCTTCTGCTTTCCCAGGCGCATTAGCAGGGAGCTGGATCAGATGCAGAGCAGCCGAGACACAAACCATATGCAGCGGCTTGAACTACGACACGCGCATTAGCAGGGAGCTGGATCAGATGCAGAGCAGCCGAGACACAAACCATATGCAGCGGCTTGAACTACGACACTACAACCCAGCCCCCTACTCGGTTTTCTTGACTTGATCACATTTCCCTAAAGTTCTGTGAGAATATATTTTTTTTTAGATTTATTTTATTTAAAAGAGTTACACAGAGATAGATGGAGAGGCAGAGAGAGAAAGGTTTTCCATCGCTGGTTCACTCCCCAATTGACCACATCGGCTGGCGCCCCAGCGATCAGGAGCCAGGAGCTTCTTCCGGGTCTCCCACGCGGGTGCAGGGCCCAAGGACTTAGGCCATCTTCTGCTTTCCCAGGCCACAGCAGGGAGCTGGATGGGAAGTGGAGCAGCCGGGACTCCAACCAGCGCCCATACGTGGTGCCTGCACTGCAGGCGGCGGCTATCCCGCTATGCCGCAGCGCCAGCTCCCTCTGAGCATCTCTAAGACGGTTCGTTTTGAAGCCTCCATCAAGTGGGTTAGCAACCAGGTACTTTCCAGGCACATTTCCTCTTCATTTTATTTTTTCTTTCAATGGACCAAGCCCTTTTTTTTTTTTGGCTTCCTTGTGACTTTTTGTTGAAAACTGGCCCTTTGACACTAATAATGTGGTAACTCCGGAACTCAGATTCTCCCCCTCCCCCCCGTTTCCTCTCTCCATTATTGTGACCATTAGTAGTAGTATTGGCCGTCTCTGTGGCAGGGGTCAGCCTGGGGTGGGAAGCTGAAGCCTGAGCACTCTTCTGAGTCTGTTCCTTTCCCTGGGCATGGGCAGTGAATTTCAAATTTGCGGTTGACTTTGATGTCCTAGATATTAAATGTCTAGCTCCCAAAATGGTAGAGAGAGATGAGGGGTGGCGAGGGCTGGCAACAGTGGCCATGACCTCTGTGCACCGCTATGAGAAGCAGTCATGAGAGCACAAACTTGCCACATGGAGAAAATCCCTGTATGATGAGAAGCGGAAGTCACACCGCAGATCTCCCATAAGTCTATGCACCTCTGTGATCAGAACCTGTCGTCAGAGCACGGATCTCACAGGTGGAGGACAGGGTCCCTTTTGCTCACTGGCTCCGTCCAGCTGTGTGCAGGCTGCTCCAGGAGTGTGTGCCCCACAGCTGCCTGTGGTGGGCTGCAGGACTGGAGATGGGGAGCCTTAGTGCACTCAGCTGAAATGAACCACATACCCCTGGGTACTGCCACGTTCCAGGCTGTGGCGTTCTAAGGTTTCCATCAGACGAGTTCCGGCCACACAGTTGTCGTCTAGGAGGAGGCAGACTGGCGCTTCCTTCTCCCTCACCTGAATCCTCTCCCTTGATACCTTTGCTGTTAACGCCATGTCTTCTTGCAACCACGTTGACGCTTATTTTTGCCACCTCTTTTTTTTTATGTCATATGTGATATTCCAAGGCCCAGCAAGAAACAGAAGGCGTGGTCAGCTGTGGTAACGAAGGAAAATCTGACGCAGAAGATGCTCACATACAGGCAGGGTCAGGTGTGACTGTCACGCGGGGGCTTCCTCGCCTGCCTCTGGAGGCATGGAGGGAGGGTCGCTAGGCCACCTGCGGCCTTCAGTCCAGAGCTGCAGCCACACACGGTGCCGGGCAGGGAGGGGCCCAGGGGCATTGTGCTCAGCGGTGGCAGAACCCAGGCCAGGCGTGGGGCAGGCACATGATGCCTGCAGCCCACCCAAACCCAGTCTGCCGCCTGCACACAGCCCGCGTCCAGCGCAGCCCGCCGCCCGGTACTGCCCTCCCCCTACTGAGAACTGCCGTGCGTGGGGTGCGTGGGGTGTGTGTGTGTGTAAGATCCGTGTATCTGAAAGGCAGAGTGACGCCGAGAGAGACACAGTCACAAATGCCCACAACAGCCCTGACCAGGCCAGGCTGAAGCCAGGAGCCGGAGCTCCATCCGGGTCTCCCATGGTGTGCAGGGGCCCAGGCCCTCGCGCCGCCCTCCCGCGCGCCTCCGCAGGGGGTGGGTCAGGGGGCCGCCGCCCGCAAGCCGCGGCAGGGCCCTGGATCCATCGTGCTTCTTAACTCCACGGCTCCATCTGGCGACTTTTCTGGCGAGCACTCGGGTCTTCCCGGGGTCCCCAGACAGCCGGCTTCTGCCTCAGGAGCGCCCCGGCGCCGCCGGCCCCGCCCCGCCCCGCCCCTGCCGGCCCCGCCCCGCCCCGCCCCGGCGCTGCCGGCCCCGCCCCGCCCCGCCCCGGCGCTGCCGGCCCCGCCCCGCCCCGGCGCTGCCGGCCCCGCCCCGCCCCGCCCCGGCGCTGCCGGCCCCGCCCCGCCCCGCCCCGCCCCGGCGCTGCCGCCCCGCCCCGCCCCGCCCCGGCGCTGCCCGCCCCGCCCCGCCCCGCCCCGGCGCTGCCGGCCCCGCCCCGCCCCGGCGCTGCCGGCCCCGCCTCGCCCCGCGCGCAGGGGCTGTCGGGAGGCGCTCGGCGGCCGCCCTTCCGGCCCGCGCGGGTTTGCACGCCCACGGCCCCTCGGGCCGACCCCTCGGGCAGCCCGTGCGCGGGAGGGAGGGCCCTGCTGCCAGGAGGCCGGGCGGCCGTGAGCCCTGAGGAGCTGGGGAGAAGAAACCGGGCGCCGCGGCGGCGGGAGCGGCCTCGCTCGCTGGGGCGCCCCCTGGAGGGCCGTGCAGGCGGCGCGGGGCGCGGGGCGCGGGGCGGGGCGCGGGGCGCGGGGCGCGGGGCGCGGGCTCGGCCTCTCCCTGGCGAGCGGCGCCGCGTCCCCGTCCGTTCTGGGTTTTATGCCGAAGTCTGATGCTGCTTCCCGAGGCGTTTCCCTCTGTGTCAGCGGGCACCGGCCGCGTCAGCCTCGCGCCTCTCGGGGCCAGGAAAGCGCAGTGGCCCGCCCGAGGCCGAGTCGCGGGGCCGGGGCCGCTGCGATCTGACCCCCGCTCGCCAAGATGGGGCTCCTCTCAGGACCCACCCGCCCACGCCGCCCCGCAGTTCCACGTCATGGGGTCACGGGGTGGCCCTTGGGGCTCAGGAGCAAGGGGAAGGCGGGGTGAAAATAACAGGATTCGCTGCCTACCCCGCACCCCCACACTCGTGTGTGTGTGTGTGTGTGTGACCAGGAACGTGTATATAACTCCTGAGGGTCTGTTCCCCGCACTGGGGCAGCAAACAGCTCCAGGGTGGATCCATTGGACCTCCTTGAGGGAGGGTGAAAGAGAAAAAAAAACTTAAGAAACCAAACAAGCTGGACTCCACTCGTGTGGTTTGGCTTACAGGTCTCTCCCTGGACAGAAAAACTGCGTTTTCACACAGGGACCACCCTGCATCAGAACGGGAGAGAGCAGATGGGCACTGGGAAGTCACCCCCGTCAGACCGTGCTGAATACACTTTTCATATTCTGGTGAACAAACGCCAGCTCCTGGGCCTTGACTGACTAGTGTCTGTTCAGACTTAACGCTTGCTGTGGATTCGAGAACTGCCTTGGGAAAGCCAGCTGAACTTGCGATGTGGCCTCCCGCGGCATCATGGCCAGAGATCGGGTTTACTGTAACACGGTGTTAAGGGGTCCCTAAGGGCACACTGAGCATGGGCTCTAGGCTGAGTGGGCGTCATACTAGTTAATGAAACACTGCAATCTCTTAACGCAGCACTTTGCCTCTTTCAGCTCCCAACCAAGTAACATTTCGTAGCTGCTTGATTGTGCAGAACGTCCTGCAGTGCCTTTATGATAAGGTCGAGTCATCAGCAAGTTCCTCAAGGAACTGGGTTGATGTCTGAGACTGATAAAACACTCCATTACCAGCCCAGCAAGCAGCTGCCGAGCCTGGTTGTCCAGCCCTGCCTTCCTCACTCGCCCCGCCCGCAACAGCCCAGCCTTCGTCTGCACTCCCTAAAAGCTCCGGAGCGCCCCACTGGTCAGGACGGCAGCTCTGGAGAGCCCAGTCTGCTACCTTCCTCAACCCCTGGTGGATTAAACCTTCTCCTCCTGGGTGCTCCTACATGGGATGTGGGTGCCCCAAGCAGTGGCTTAGCCTGTGCCCCACGGCTGTCCCCGGATATTTCACTAAGTTAGGTCTCATCTGTGATCTGCCTGCTATTAGCCTTTATGAGTGATCAGTTGCTCTTTGTACATTGTCCAGAGTTTTCAGTTGAATCTGTCAGAGCAGTAGGCTGCAGTGAGCTTACTCCAGCTTGTCCAGCACCCACACTCTCTCCTTTGTTTTGGAAAAATGCTTTGCTGAGTATGAAAATCTGTGTATAGTCTACACAGCTGTCACGTCATCGTCTTCCCTGTCATCTGACTTGCATGGCAGATGTGCTGTACTTCTTACCCTGTTCCGCTGTGTGCAACGTGCCATTGTTTCTCTTTCTTCAGATGTTTTCTTATCTCTGGTTTTTAGCAGCTTGAATATGATGGACCTTTGACAAACTAAATATTCAAATTCTAGCTGGGGTTTTCTGACCTCGGATCTGTGGTGTTATGATGCAGGAACTGCACTCCAGGAAGATCGGACAGGTCAAAGAACAACGGCAGGGCTGACCACAGGGTCTCACCTCCATATGTTCACAGTGGGGGTGAGCACACACAGGAAGTCTACACTTGATTCTCACAGTAGTGCTTGAGCACAGAGGGTCTGCCTTCGCTCTCACGGTGGTGGGTGAGCACACGGAAGAGTTGTGCTCAGGGCTGGCCGTGTGGTTTCGCAGGTAAAGCCTCTGCCTGCTAGGCCGGCATCACCTATGGGTGGCAGTTTGTTTCCTGGCTGCTCCACTTCTGATCCAGCTTCCTGCTCATGGCCTGGGAAAAGCAGCAGAAGATGGCCCAAGTGTTTGGGCCCCTGCCACCATGTGGGAGACCTGGATGGAGCTCCTGGCTCCTGGTTTTGAGCTGCTCTAATCCTGGCTGTTGCAGCCATCTGGGAAGTAACCAACTGATGGTTATTTCTCTCTCTCTCTCCCTCTCTACCTTTCTCCCTCCCTCCCTCCCTCCCTTTCTCCTTCCCTCTCTAACTCTGACTTTCAAGTAAACAAAACTTTAAAAAGAAGTAAAGGAAGGTCTGCGATTAGCTGTTCCCCCAATGTCATATGTGCTTACAGACAACAGTGTAGGTAACCAGTTACATAGCAGATTTGTCAGCTTCTGGGCTAAGTAGCCTGACCTCGTTTTCTCAACAGATGCGGTGTCTCATCATTTCTGGAAAATTCTTGGCCATCATTTTTTCAAATATACTGCTCCATTTTCTCTTCTTCTGTTACTCCAATTATACATATGTTGTACCTTTGAAAGTATTCTAAGGCTTTTACTTGCTATGTTTTTGCTTGTTTCTACTATTTTCCTCTTTGTTTTAGTTTGAATAACTTCAGTGGTCTATTTTGAAGTTTACCAGTGAGGCTACTGAAGGCTGCCTTCATCTCTCTCTTTCTTATTTTTGGTGTTTTCGTTTGACTGTTACAGCTCGCCTCCCTGTGCTGGAATTCCTTATCTTGTCATTTGTGTTGTTTACCTTTTCCATGCAAACCTTGAACTTAAATTCCTGGCAGTCTCCAGTCTGAGCCATAGCTGAGTCTGCTTCTGTTGGTTTTTGTCCCTGAACTGTGGGTGCTCTTGTGTGTGCCTCATAAATGCTAAGTAGAAGCCAGGTGTTCCGGTCGGTCGTGGGGACTGGGCTCATGGTATTTATATCTGGGGTGGGCATCCTTCTTTTCCTGCTGGGCTGTCACTGTGGCAGTAACAAACCAAGCCCAGCCCAGTTCCGGCCTGGCAGACGCAGCCCCTCCTCTGACAGCCTCACCTCAGAGTCCACCAGCATCTCCTGTACTCAGGTGCAGCGTGCTGTGTTGCAGGATTTTCTTTCTCTTTCTTTTTTTTTAAGATCTACTTATTTGAAAGGCGGAGTTACAGAGAGGGAGAGAGGGAGAAAGAACTCTTCCATCCATTGATTCACTCCTCAAATGGCCACAATGGCTAAGACGGGGCCAGGCCGAAGCCAGGAGCTTCTTCTAGGTCTCCCACGTGGCTGCACGGGCCATCCTCCACTGCTTTGCCAGGCTCATTAGCAGGGAGCAGGATCAGAAGTGGAGCAGGCAGGGCTGGAATCAGCACCCATAGGTGATGCCAGTGCTGCGGCAGCTTTACCTGCTACGCCCCGGCCCCGGCCCCAGCCCCGGCCCCAGCCCTGGCCCGGCCCGGAGGAGCCTCTTGATGTTCCTGCCCCTCCTCTGGCCTCCGCTCTCCCCACTGCACCTGTGCCTCAGGCACTCTCTCCACGCTCTTCTCCCTCCCTCGGGGTGGACTGCTCTTGCTTGTTTCTCGGGGCTTCCTAGCCTGCTGCTGGGGGCACCGAGGGAGTTCTCTGATGCTCAGGCCCAGTACCAGGCAGGCCGTGTGTCACTGGGCTTGGGGCGGGGCACTGTCAGTGATTCCGTTCCTTCTCTGAGGAGACCTCTGAAGGGCTGGGCCCAGATGGTGGGTAGGGTTCTTTTCCTTTCCCAGCCTCAGCAGGTCCTCCCCTGTGCCCTAGGGAGTGGCATGGTTTTCTGTCTTTCCTGCCAGCATCTTCAGGCTTTAACTCTGTATGGAAGACGTGTTTGGGTGTGGGTTGTCCCCTCTACAGTGGGGCTGCCCTCCTCAGGACGCCTCCCCCACACAGAGGGCTCGCTCCGGCGCTCCCCTCTGCCATCAGCATTTCTTGGGGGTGCCCGGGGCGGCTCTATGGAGAGGAGCCTCCTTTGTGTCTCCAGCCGTGGCCTTTAGTGATCTGCTCCTTGGTTTATCTGAATTCGCGCCCGCTTTCCTGGCAGCCCATCTTTCTTGTGTTTCCTGTCAAGGGTGAGCCGTGCCTAGTCCTGTGTATCTGTGGAATTCTGGCTAGTTTATGATCCTGCAATTTCAGCTCCAATAGAATAAGAAAATGTATGGGGCCAGCGCTGTGGTTAAGCCCCCACCTGTGGTGCCGGCATCCCATGTCAGCACTGGTTCAAGTCCCGGCTGCTCCACTTCTGATCCAGCTCTCTGCTGATGGCCTGGGACAGCAGGAGAAGATGGCCCAAGTGCACGTGGGAGACCTGGAAGAAGCTCCTGGCTCCTGATTTTGGATTGGCCCAGCTCTGGCCATTGCAGCCACTTGGGGAGTGAACAAGCAGAGGCCAGCTCCTGTCATGATAGCCACTTGCCCAGGGGCCTGGCTTTCCACATCAGTGACAGGTGCTATTTGGGGCTGGACCTCAGATCACCACGGAGAGCAGCCATCACCGCTCCTGCTGCCTGGGTCACTCCTCTTCCTCCTGGTCCGTGTTAATGTAGACTGCGAGGTGGCCTTTAGGATGTCAGCCGGGGGAGTGCCCAGGCTCATCCCTAACTTTTGGAGTTTCCTTTTAACATCAGGGTGCTATAGCGAGAAATCTGTTGTCATGGGCCTGTTCTTACAGTGTTTCCCCCTGTTAGTTAAGACAGTGCAGTGCCCAGGAGGAGAACCGTGTCCTTCCAAACATGGTGACCTGTTAAATGGAGCCAGTCTATAGAGTTTTCAGGGTCATTAGCAAGACTTCCCATCTACGGTTGGTCTGGTTGAAGGGGGGAATTCTGCACCGCCTGTGCCATCAGAGTAAATCTGGCTGTGAAATCAGCTGACGGCCCGAGGTCTCCTCTCCTGGCTGTGCTCGCTGGTCCTCTGTGATGTGGCCAGGCCTTCTTTCAGGAAAGAATCTGGGATCACACCGTGCCTCCTCTTGGAGAGCCTTGTGGTGGAGAGAGGCAATTTCCCATCTGGACGAGAACAGAGGAGAAACGAGGCGACAAGTGGGCCTCCCTCACTGTTTCCCCACTTGGGAAAGAGCTGGGGGCTTTCCCTGGGTTTTCAGCTTAACCCATGCTCCCCACACAGTCCGACTTCCTGGTCTTTTGGATTTAACTGGTGCTTACCGCACAGCCCCAGCTTAGTCACTCTCAGTCTCTCCCCTGTGAGGCGGGGGAAGGGCCAGCTCGGGAACCTGGCTCCAGAAGCAGCGGTTGACCCGACAGCTCTGCAAAGCCAGGGGCCAGCACTTGACCGAGACGAGGCCTTTGGTCACGGTGTGAGAAATAATCCGTGCAGCCTGAGAATTCTGGTCAAAGCGAGGGGCCAGCCCCACTCAGCTAGGGGGCGCTCAGACGTTGAAGACTGGACAGACAACGTGGTTAACATTGAGACCCGGTTCTCCCAGCAATCAAGTGCAGACGACAGAAAACACAAGAAGCTCTCCCCACGACACACAAATTCTCTCACACAAAATGTCTGTTACAAAAAGCAGAAAAGCCTTCATTAAAAGGATTAGCATCTAATATCAACATATGATCTCATTATCTGGGGCAGTTAAATATATCAAGGAACAAATAGGTAGGAATAAGGTAATCCTGTTACCTGGACTTCTGAGATAGGAGCTGCCTTTAAAATAATTTCCTTCTAATCTCATCCAACCTAGCATTCACCCGACCCTCTCAACATACTTATTCCTCCAGTTCCTCTTTCTATCAGAAATTCTCTTAACATTCCATCAACAAGAACACCCTCATGCTTGCAGCTTCCTCCACAACTTTCCTACCTACTAGTTCTTTCTGTGTATCCTGAAGCAATCCTCTAACACCTCAAAGTTAAGAGAAAAACATCTTTCAAAAGGATAAACAGAATTTTTTTTTTTTTTTTATTTTTGACAGGCAGAGTGGACAGTGAGAGAGAGAGACAGAGAGAGAAAGGTCTTCCTTTTGCCGTTGGTTCACCCTCCAATGGCCGCCGCTGCAGCCGGCGCACCGCGCTGATCCGATGGCAGGAGCCAGGATCCAGGTGCTTTTCCTGGTCTCCCATGGGGTGCAGGGCCCAAGCACCTGGGCCATCCTCCACTGCACTCCCTGGCCATAGCAGAGAGCTGGCCTGGAAGAGGGGCAACCGGGACAGAATCCGGCGCCCCGACCGGGACTAGAACCCGGTGTGCCGGCGCCGCAAGGTGGAGGATTAGCCTATTGAGCCACGGCGCCGGCCGATAAACAGAATTTTAACCCATAGCTACTTTAAAGTAAATTAAGTAGGAAACAGGTCAATGACTTTTACACAATTATACTTTACCAAAGTGTTGCACACCCTAGAAATTTCAGGAAAATTTTAAACCTAGAAGACAAAACATGAAAGTATAGAACAACAAAGTTTCGTTAAAAGACATAGCTCTGTGAATCTGCTTGCAAATATTTTCACATCATCATAGATGGTCACAGTAACAACGCAGGGACTTACCGAATGTGAGAGAGTACACAGGATTCCACTGTTCAGTCCTAGGCCCTGCGATGGGGTAGTGGTGAGGAGAAAGCTCTATGAATTTAGCAAGACATATATCAGCTACAGCCGTGGAACAGAGGGATACTGGATAGGTGGCAGAGAAGTTTCCATAATTTAGCAAACAAAAAAATGGGAACCCTTTGGATCAGAGAGGCAGGAGGCCCGCCCCTGTGAACCTGGACAAACAACAAAACAAAACAAAAACAACCAAACCCCACCAACTTAAGAGGGAGGGAAAGCATGGTCCTGCAGAGGGTCTTATCAGTGGGAAAAATAGCATTTTAAGACAAAACCTCTTAAGACCAGTTCTTGCCAGTGAACTGCCTATTGGTAAATAGTGCCAAAGCAGGTAGGGGAAATGAGGCACAGAGTGTCCTTCGGCAGGGAGGGCCAACTAAGACCATATGCTGGGCTTTAGCTGCTAAACCGATGTGATGGTGCCCATACTTCTTGACATGTGTGATGAGAGAGGGGGCCTGTGAACAGAAGCTGGACAGGTCAGCCAGGACAGGGGGGGCTAAGAGGGTCAAGGCAGATAGTTGGAAAGAGAGTAAGTTGGCCTTGGTCTCAAATAGGCTTTGGCTGAACGAGACAGAATAGGGCAAGGCCAACAAGGCTAGTTTAAAGGAAAGTGGACAAGCCTCTGACTCCAGGAAACAGTCAGCTGAGACTTGGCTGCCACTAGACGAGGCAGGAGAAAGCATCGAAGTAGACTAGACACAGAACATTCCTCAGGGCAAGGTTGCCTGGGACTTACCGCGGCTCTCGTGGTCTCCTGGCTGGCTCGCCAAACTTGTTACCAGATATCACTGTCCTTGTCTTTACCCAGGAGAGAATTCAGACGTGAGACAGAGTGGTGATAAGTGAGGTAGCAACATTTAAAGAAGAGGAATACCCCGATAGTCCAGGCGGACATTTCAGGGAAGAATTGAGCCCATAAGTAGCTATTTTCTTTCTGCATTTTGGAGATTATGTCCCACGGTCACCTCGCTCCTGTGTTTCTGTTGAAAAGTCAGGTGTCAGTCCTGTTGTTTCCATGGTATACATCTGGCTGGTATTATCTTTGCCTTTTGTTTTCAGAAGATTTTTGTGGTTTTGTTTGTATTTGTTCTGGTTGCGGTTGAAAGTATCTCCATAGTCTGTGGTTTATCTTTGGTCAAATTTGGAAAATCCTCTTTTATTATTTCTTCTAATATTGCTTTTGGCCAATTCTTTTCTTTCCTTCTAGGACTCCATTTTTTTTTAAAGATTTATTTATTTATTAGAAAGGCAAAGTTACAGACAGAGAGAGTGAGAGATAAAGAGAGAGATAGAGATATTTCATCTACTAGTTCACTCCCCAAATGACCGCAACAGCAGGGCTGGGCCAGGCGGAAGCCAGGATCCAGGAACTTCATCTGGGTCTCCGTGTGGGTGCAGGGGCCCAAGCCCTTGGGCAGTCTCCTGCTGCTTTCCCAGGTGCATTAACAGAGATCTGGATTGGAAGTGGAGAGCCAGGACGTGAACCAATATCTATGCTGCATTGCGGGTGATGGCTCAACTTGTTAAGCCACAATGCTGGCCCCCATGGGACTCTATTTTACACATATGTTACACCTTCTCACCATGTCACACGCGTCTCTGAGCCTTTACCACGTTGTCTATACCTTCTCCCCACATCCCATCTGTCTCTGAGCCTTTGCCATGCTGTCTATACCTTCTCCTGGCTCTGCTTCTGATTAACTTCTCCTGACCCATTTCCTGTTCATTAATTGTCTCTTCTGTATCCAACCTGTTTCAAAACTCCTCTACTGAATTTGTAACTTCAGTTGCTGATCTTTCTGTTTTTCAGATTTTTTGGATTCTTTTTCATGGATTCCACAGCTTTGCTGAAAATGTCCATCTGATAATCTAGTGTCTTGAACAAAAAAATTACAGTTGCCTTAAAGTTTGTGTCTGATGGTCAACATGGTGCCTTGCCCTCTGTGGGTTATTCACACTATGACTTTTTCTTTTGGTTTTGTAACATTTGTCTCCTGGCTTTCTTGTGAACTTTATATTTAATTCTGGATAATGTGTAAGGAAACAGCTTAGTTTGCTCCAGGCCCTGGGTCCTGCGGCTTCCTCTTTCTGCCTCGGGCTGACCGGGGAGGAATTCAGCTTGTTCCGCAGTGAGACTGAGCTCTGGTTACCTGTGCTCTGGGCTCTGTGGGGGTTCTTCCACTCACTCCTCCACCTTACTCCCTCGGGGTCCTCAGGGCTCCCAGCTGAAGGCCTGGGAGAACTATGGGAGCCCCCCTCCAGAAGGCTGTCTTGCTCACTCGGGAGACCCGAAAGCTCAAGTTCATGTCTTACCTTCTGGCCCACTGCATACGCTATGGACTGAATTGTGCCCCCTCTCCCAACTCACATGCTGCAGCCCTGGCCCCCGCGTGGCTGCATCTGGGGATGGGGCTTTGGGGAAGTAACTGAGGGCACAGGTAGGAGGCCGGATGTCAGGACTGCTGCCCTCGTGAGAGGCGGAAGAACACCGAGGTGCCAACCTCCTCCCTCCACACACACAGAGGGACGCTCCCAGGAGGACACGGCAAGGAGGCGGCGGCCTGCAGGCCACGAGTGAGGCCCACCAGAGAAGCCGACCCCAACAGCACCTTGATTTTGTAGCTCTAGCCTTCAGAACTGTGATACGACAGGTGTCTGTTGTTTAAACCATGTGGGGTGTGTGTGATGTGTGCATGTATGTAGTGTGTGTTGTATGTATGTGATGTGAGGTGTGTATGAGAGTTGTGTATGTGTGTGGTACATGTGTGTGGTGTGTATGTGATGTGCATGTGTCATGTATGTGTGTGATGTGTGCATATCATGTGTGATATAGGGTATGTGGTGTGTGCATGGTCTATGTGTGTGATATGGTATGTGTGTATCTGGGGTGTATGTGATGTGGTATGTGTATGATGTGTGTGTGATGTATGTGTGTATGTGGTATGTATGATGTGTGCATGATGTGGTGTTTGTATATGTGAGTATGTGGTATGTGATGTGTGTGTGAGACATGTGGGGGGAATGTGGTATATGTGTGGTGTATGTGTGTATGAAGTGTGTGTATGTGATGTATTTGTGTACGGGTGGTATGTGTGATGTGTATATGTGGTATGTATGTATGTGGAGTGTCTGTGATGTATGTGTATGTGGTGTGTGTATGTGGGGTACGGGATGTGTGTGTGGGATGTGGTGTGTGTGTATGTGGTGTGTGTATGTAGGGGGTGTGTGATGTGTGTGTGGGATGTGGTGTGTGTGTGGGATGTGGTGTGTGTATGTGGTGTGTGTATGTATGTGGTGTGTGTATGTAGGGGGTGTGTGTATGTAGGGGGTGTGGGATGTGTGTGTGTACGGGTGGTATGTGTGATGTGTATATGTATGTGGTGTGTGTGGTGTGTACATGTGGTATGTGTGTATGTGGAGTGTATGTGGTGTGTGTGTGTATGTGGGGTACGGGATGTGTGTGGGGATATGGTGTGTGTGTATGTGGTGTGTGTATGTAGGGGGTGTGTGATGTGTGTGTGTATGTGGTGTGTGTGTATGTGGGGTACGGGATGTGTGTGTGGGATGTGGTGTGTGTGTATGTGGTGTGTGTATGTAGGGGGTGTGTGATGTGTGTGTGGGATGTGGTGTGTGTGTGGGATGTGGTGTGTGTGTATGTGGTGTGTGTATGTAGGGGATGTGTGATGTGTGTGTGTGTGTGGTATGTGTTTGTGGGGTACGGGATGTGTGTGGGGGATGTGGTATGTGTGTATGTGGTGTGTGTATGTAGGGGGTGTGTGATGTGTGTGTGATGTGGGTGTGTATGTGGGGTACGGGATGTGTGTGTGGGATGTGGTGTGTGTGTGTGATGTGGTATGTGTGTGTGTGGTGTGTGCATGTGGGGTACGGGATGTGTGTGGGGGATGTGGTGTGTGTATGTGGTGTGTGTATGTAGGGGGTGTGTGGTATGTGTGTGTGTGGTGTGTGTATGTGGGGTACGGGATGTGTGTGTGGGATGTGATGTGTGTGTGTGGTGTGTGTATGTGGGGTACGGGATGTGTGTGGGGGATGTGGTGTGTGTATGTGGTGTGTGTATGTAGGGGGTGTGTGGTGTGTGTATGTGGGGTGTGTGATGTGTACATGTGGTATGTGTGTATGTGGTGTGTGTGGGATGTGGTATGTGTGTGTGTGGTGTGTGTATGTGGGGTGTGTGATGTGTGTGTGGGATGTGGTGTGTGTATGTAGGGGGTGTGTGGTATGTGTGTGTGTGGTGTGTGTATGTGGGGTACGGGATGTGTGTGTGGGATGTGGTGTGTGTGTGTGATGTGTGTGTGTATGTGGTGTGTGTATGTGGGGTACGGGATGTGTGTGGGGGATGTGGTGTGTGTATGTAGGGGGTGTGTGATGTGTGTGTGCATGTGGGGTACGGGATGTGTGTCGGGATGTGGTGTGTGTGTATGTGGTGTGTGTATGTAGGGGGTGTGTGGTGTGTGTATGTGTGGTGTGTGTATGTGGGGTACGGGATGTGTGTGGGGGATGTGGTGTGTGTATGTGGTGTGTGTATGTAGGGGGTGTGTGGTATGTGTGTGTGTGGTGTGTGTATGTGGGGTACGGGATGTGTGTGGGGGATGTGTGTGGGGGATGTGGTGTGTGTATGTAGGGGGTGTGTGATGTGTGTGTGCATGTGGGGTACGGGATGTGTGTCGGGATGTGGTGTGTGGTACGTGTGTGTGGTGTGTGGTACGTGATGGGGTGTGTGTGTGTTTAAGGCAGCCCGAGTTGAGTAACCAGCTTGCTGCTGGTCACCAAATACCTCAAAGGAAATCCTCCCTCCTCTTTCTGGGATCTTTGCTTCTCAGAGAAGACCTTCCGGTTATCAATGACGTCACTTTCAGTGGTGACATTATGTGAACTAATTTCTTGTTCTAACAGCTCTGGGCGCTGTGTCTGGGTCGCAAACTTTTGCTTTTAGCCCCAGAAACCGGGATGTGGCTTCCACCCACCACCTGCCGCAGTCAGCTGTGTCGGGGGGGGGGTAAGGACATGTGATCGTCCACAGGTCATGGCGTCTCTAGCGCAGGCTGTGCTGTTGGTCTCTGGACACCGTCCACCATGGCAGCAGGGAGCCGGGCGCCAGAAGAGACCAAGCCCTACCCGGAGCCTGTGGGCTGGGAAGCTGGGTCTGGGCGCACCTCTCACGGCCAGACTTCAGCAGTCTTTTTCTCTCTGATTTTACTTATTTATTGCAGACAGAGAGAAGTCTTCCATCTGCTGCTTCTCTCCGCAACGGCCGAAGCTGCACCGATCCGAAGCCAGGGTCCTGGAGCTTCTTCCGGCCTCCCACATGGGCGCAGGGCCCCAAGGACTTGGGCCTGCTGCTGCTGTCCCAGGCCACAGCAGGGGGCTGGATCGGAAGAGCGGCCGCTGGAAACTGAAGGCGCCCACAGATGCCGGCGCTGCAGGCGGAGGCTCAGCCCCAGCCCCAGCCCCAGCCCCAGCCCCAGTAACCTTTGCTCTTAATGGTGGCCCTGCCCAGACGTTTGAGGGTGGAAGGGGGCTTGGGAGATGCCCTGCGGCTCCGCAGCGTTACCAGGTGAGTGGCACCTGTCTGCTGGCCTGCTCAGGCAGGATGGAAACGGTTCCGAGCCTTGGGCTGCGGCTCATCCTGGTGCCGCCCACCGGCCCCCTCCATCCGAGGTGATTAAGGTCGGGGGTGGGCGTGCCTTCCGCGGTTCCGTGGGCCCCCATCTTGCGTGGGCCACGCGGCCAGGTGCTCGAGCTCCCACCCGTGGTGACACCCGGCCTGTGGTTTCACCTCCCGCCGCCTCGGTTTTCTCACACTTGAAATGGGTTATTGCGAGGACTAGGTGTGGACAGCATTCTAGAAGTCAGCCAAACCACCGGGAGGGGGCTCCCCATGGTGGAGAGTGGACGCCCCAGAGGAGGCGCCGGCCAGGGAAGTGGCCGGGAGGAGAGGACCTGGTGACCCCAGCCCTGTCTGCAGAAGCCTGCGTGATGTGGACAGAGGACACAGGTCCCCTCCAGTCGGGGAAGGGCCTCTCCCGGGGCCCCCCCGCCTTTCCTTTACCCCCTAGAGAAATGCAGCCCCGCAGAAGTGGGGGGTGCGTGGCCTGCACAGCTCAGAGGCCTGGAGCCGCGCGCGGGGGGGGGGGGGGTCCCAAGGGGACTTGCAGGTGGCTCCAGGGCCCCGAGGCCCGAACTGGACCCTGACCCTGCCCACGTCAGCGCAGCCACTCCGGAGCCCAGGCCTGGCCCTCACGTCCCCGCCCCCAAGCCCGATCCCGGGCCCTGGGCTCCCCCAGCCGTGCACTCCCTGCGCGTCCCCGGGCCCGGGCACCCGCGACAGCCTGCGGCCCCGGGTCCCACGCGCGCCCCCGGGCGCCCAGACTGCGGGGTCGCGCGGGGACCCGCCCCGTGACGCACTTCCAACCGCCGGGAACCGCGGCCCGCCCGGGCGCGCGCCCGACGCCCCAGGGCGCGCGCCTCGTGCACGCGCGCCCGCCACGTGACCTCCCCCGGCCAACCGGCGCGCCGGGATTTGAGGGATAAAGCGCGGCCCCGAGGGCAGTTGCGGCGGGAGAGCGGCGGCCCGGAGAGCGACTGCCCCGCTCGCGCTGCTGCTGCCGCCGCCGCGACCGCGCGCAGCCATGTCCGAGGAGAAGCCCAAGGTAAGCCGCGGCCCGCCCGCCGCCCGCCGCCCCGGGGCACCCGCGCCTCCGCTCCTGGCAGGCCCCGTCCCCACCCGCCGTGGCCACGGCGCCCACGAGCCCCGCGCCCGGGCCCCACGCCGCACGCCCGCCCCTCCCCCACGGGCCTCCGCGCCCCTCCCCCACCGCGGGCTCCGCGGCGCGCCCCGCCCCGTCCTAGCCCCGCCCCGACAGCGTCTGTCCCGGAGCCCCGCCCCTGCTCTGCACCCGTCGGAGCTCCTCCCCGAGCCCGCCCCCTTCCGCTTCTCGAGCCCCGCCCCTTGCCGGTTTCGAGCCCCTCTAGTCCTAGCCCCGCCCCGTCCTAGCCCCGCCCCCAATAGGTCTCTCCCGGAGACCCGCCCCCTTTCTGGTCTCGGGCCTCTTACGTCATAGCCCCGCCCCGAGAAGCCCCGCCCTGACAGCGGCTCTCCCGAGCCCCGCTCCAAGCCCCGCCTCCTGGCCCCGCCCCCGCTGTGCGCCCCCTGGCGCGCGTCCTCGAGGGCGTGTTCGCGTGGCCCCGTCCTCCGTCCAGGTTTTCCCGCGCGGTGGCCCCTCTCCTGAGAGAGTGGGAGTAGCCGGGGTCGGTAGCCCCGCTGCGACCCCGGATGTGCTGCCGTCTCCCAGCGCGGCCCCGGGGTGCGGCCCTTCCCCGTCACGGCCCCAGGGTGCGCCCCCTCCCCGTCGCGGCCCTGGGGTGCGCCCCCTCTCCCTCTAGGTCCCAGGGTGCGCCCACCTCCCCGTCACAGTCCCAGGGTGCTCCCACTCCCCGTCGCGGCCCTGGGGTGCGCCCCCTCTCCCTCTAGGTCCCAGGGTGCGCCCACCTCCCCGTCACGGCCCCAGGGTGCTCCCCCTCCCCGTCGCGGCCCTGGGGTGCGCCCCCTCTCCCTCTAGGTCCCAGGGTGCGCCCCCTCCCCGTCACAGCCCCAGGGTGCTCCCCCTCTCCGTCATGGCCCCGGGGTGCTCCCCCTCCCAGTCACAGTCCCAGGGTGCTCCCCCTCTCCCTCTAGGTCCCAGGGTGCGCCCCTCCCCGTCACAGCCCCAGGGTGCTCCCCCTTCCCTCTAGGTCCCAGGGTGCGCCCCTCCCCGTCACAGCCCCAGGGTGCTCCCCCTCTCCCTCTAGGTCCCAGGGTGCTCGCCATCCGGCCTGGGGTGGGCCCCTTCCTGTCCCGCCCCGAGGGCTCCCCTGGGTCAGGCCGGCAGTCCTTGGGTAGGTGGAGGCGGAAGCTCCGGTCTCTGAGCACGTGCTGGGGACCTGGGGCTCCGGCTGCAGCTGGGGTCAGAGGTGAGCAGCCCCCTTCACAGGTGAGGGAGGAGGCTGGAGGGGGCGGCCCCACGCCCAGCCCCTGGCCGGGCCCTGCTTGGGTGAGGGAGGAAAGCCGGCATCTGGCGACATCTGGCGCGGCCCCCACAGCCTCTAACGTGTGCCCAGGGCAGGGCCCCCCGCCCCAGGTCCTCGCCCATGGCATAAACTTGCCGGTGGACGCCAGCTCTGCTCTGGCCGTGGGGCGTGGGCGTGCGGGGAGGCAGCCTTGTGGTCAGATGGGAAAACCATTTCTGCCCCCCCAAGAATACTGACCACAATGAATTGGGGCAATTGGTTTTAGGACTTCTTTTCCTCTTTTAAAAAAAGATTTTTTTCTCTCTGTCTCTCACTGTCCACTCTGCCTGTCAAAAAAAAAAAAAAGATTTTAAAGTGTGTTTACTTGAGAGTCAGAGACACAGAGAGAGGGTCTCCCGTCGGCCCTGTGCGTCCCCAGATGCCTGCAACGGCGGGGCTGGGCCCGGGAGCTGGCAGCCCCACGCACGTGTCCCCGAGGAGCTGGCAGCAGCCGCACCTGCCCGGGCTGCGTGGCCCTCCTGGCCGCTGCCGCGTGGACCGCAGCTTCCCTCCTGTCAACGTTGCCTTCTGCTTCTCTCTGAAGTCACGCACAGCTGCGTGCAGTGTGTGGTTCTGTTAGTTTTGTAAAAGTGACTTTCAAACGAAGATGGGTTTTCCGACTTCTCCTGGGCCCTGCAGGCTCGGGCGTGCTGCTCCCCCGGGCCGCCCAGCGGCTGGGGGTGAAAGTCCGTTCTGTGCCAAAACAAAGCAGCCGCCTGCTGGAGGGGCCTGGACGGCTGCGCCGGTTAGGTGGTGGCCATGACGTCAGTGAAGCCCGGCGCCCCTCAGCTCCTGGAGAGCGCCGGATCCTTAGAGGTGTTTCCTGTCCCTGCAGGAGGGCGTGAAGACCGAGAATGACCACATCAACCTGAAGGTGGCCGGGCAGGACGGCTCCGTGGTGCAGTTCAAGATCAAGAGGCACACCCCACTGAGCAAGCTGATGAAGGCCTACTGCGAGCGGCAGGTGCGGCGCCCCCCGGCTGCCTTGCCCAGGGGTCTCGTCCCGGTGCCCCTGTAAATGGACAGGTGGCGCTCACCGCGGCGGGCCCTTCTGCTGAGACGCCCTCTGGGGCAGGTGCGGCGCCCCCCGGCTGCCTTGCCCAGGGGTCTCGTCCCGGTGGCCCTGTAAACGGACAGGTGGCGCTCACCGTGGCGGGCCCTTCTGCTGAGACGCCCTCTGGGGCCGGTGCGGCGCCCCCCGGCTGCCTTGCCCAGGGGTCTTGTCCCGGTGGCCATGTAAATGGACAGGTGGCGCTCACCGCGGCGGGCCCTTCTGCTGAGACGCTCTCTGGGGCCGGTGCCTTCCGATGCACTGCCAGGCAGGTCCCGCGTCGCTCCTCGCCTTACTTGTGCCCGTCAGCAGTGTGCTTTGCCAGCTTGTTTAGCAACGGCGAGAAAATGATGGATCTCCCCCAGTTTCCCAAACAGCGAGCCGCCTCAGCAGCACCCCCCTGTGGTCAGTCAGAACGGCCGTTTCTGGTGGCTAGCGTTCGTCTCACCAGCTCATGGGTCGAACACGTCTGTGCTTCGACGGTCGTGGCGTTCCAGTCCGTGCCCAGCGTGCTCGTCCTGGGGAGATGGGCATCGGGCCAGTCCGTTGCAGAATTCCTGCCACTGCATGGCCTTGCTGACTCACGGCTGTGCTGGGACCTGTATGGCGCCTGCCCTGCCAGCCCGCCAGCCCAGCGCTGCCGTTGCTTGTTCCTTTGAGTGGCAGCTCAGAGCATCTGATGACACTTAGCATGAGGCTGCCTTTCTTGATTCCTTTGAGAATATAGTGATTGCTACTTTTTTTTTTTTTTTTTTTGGTGTATTTATTTGCAAGGCAGGGTAACAGAGAGTGAGCGAGCGAGCGAGCTTCTACCTAGTACTTCACTCCCCCGATGTCTGCAAAAGCTGGGGCTGGGCCAGCCTGAGAGCCAGAATCGCCACCTGGCTCTCCCACGTGGGCGACAGGGACTCCGGTCCTTGAGCCGTCACCGGCTGCTCCGAGGCCCGTTAGCAGGGAGCGGCCTTGGAAGCAGAGCAGCTGGGACTGGGACTTGCGGGTGACCCAGGCGGCAGCTTAGCCCCCACTGTTACTGTTTGGTTTTGCTCCGTTGGTTTGGTAGTTCTTGCCTTTGGGTTTTTTTTTTTTTTTTTTTTTTTTTTTTTTTAAGATTTTTTTTTTTTAATTTTTTTTTTTTTTTTTTTTTTTTTTTTTTTGACAGGCAGAGTGGACAGTGAGAGAGAGAGACAGAGAGAGAAAGGTCTTCCTTTGCCGTTGGTTCACCCTCCAATGGCCGCCGCTGCAGCCGGCGCACCGCGCTGATCCGATGGCAGGAGCCAGGATCCAGGTGCTTTTTCCTGGTCTCCCATGGGGTGCAGGGCCCAAGCACCTGGGCCATCCTCCACTGCACTCCCTGGCCATAGCAGAGAGCTGGCCTGGAAGAGGGGCAACCGGGACAGAATCCGGCGCCCCGACCGGGACTAGAACCCGGTGTGCCGGCGCCGCAAGGTGGAGGATTAGCCTATTGAGCCACGGCGCCGGCCGCCTTTGGGTTTTTTTAAGGATAAAACGCTTTGCAACAGTTCTCTGCCGCCTTTTCCCGCCCCACGTTTGAAGCCTGGCCCCTGGGAGGCGTCGCTGCCGACTCTTTCAACTTTCCCTTTCACTCAGGGTTGGGAAATTTTGCGGTTTGTTCCCTGTCTCCTGGGCTTATTTATTTATTTATTTTAAGATTTATTTATATCTGAAAGGCAGAGTTACAGAGAGGCAGAGGCAGAGAGAGAGAGGTCTTCCATCCACCTGTTCACGGCCGGAGCTGGGCTGATTGAGCCAGGAGCTTTTTCCAGGTCTCCCACGCGGGCACAGGGGCCCAAGGACTTGGGCCATCTTCTGCTTTCCCAGGCCACAGCAGAGAGCTGGATTGGAAGAGGAGCAGCTGGGACTCGAACCGGCACCCACATGGGATGCTGGCACTGCAGGCAGCAGCTTTACCTGCTACGCCACAGCGTCGGCCCCTGCTCGGTTTCTATCATAGAGGTTATTCTCAGCTGTGCCCGGGGAGAGGGAGCTCTGGCCCCATGTTCCCTGGCAGAGCGAGTGCCCCTGTGAGCAGCCGAAGCCGGGCGGCGGGGCTGGCTCTGTTCTTACCGCCTGTTTTCCTGGTGGTGGTTTGGGCGACTGCAGGCGCCCATGGCAAAGCCATCACGCATGTTCTGTGTTGCGCTGCGAGGTCGTCCTCCGTGGCCGCCTGCTTCTCCCACATCCCCACCCGGACCCCCGCTAGGGAGGTGGCTGCATGGCTGTCGTCCCAGAGCTCCTGTGGGAATCATTCTGGAAGTTTCCTTTGCCGCCTTCCCGGGGCTTCTTGGGATTAATCTTTGCCTGTTTTGTGGAGACCAGCGTCTGACCCCATCAGGAAGCGCGTGGGGTGCGGCGTGTGGCGACGCCGCGTGCCCGAAGGTTCCTTGGCTCGTGTGAACCTTTGCACTGACGCTCTGGGCTGAAACTCGGCTTCCTTTCTGGAAGTTAGTGCGCCGTGTTCCGCCTCCCTACGCCCTTCATTCTGCTTCTGTCCTTTGTACGTGGCGTGCTCTCTCTGAAAGCTTCGGGGGCCGTCTTGCGCGGTTCTCAGCTGTCAGGAGCTGAGGCGTTGGGTCACTCACTTCTGGGCACTCAGAGCCCTTCAGTCTAGAACACTTTTTTTTAAATTACAAGTCTATTTCATTGAGAGACAGAGTCGGGCGGCCCACTCATCTGCCAGTCCACTCCCCAGAGGGTTGCAGTGGCTTCCCCGGCCTGGCGGGAGCCAGGGGCTGGGAACTCCACGCAGGTCTCCCGGGGCTTGGCAGGCACCCGGGCTCTGGCGCCATCCCTGCTGCCTCCCAGGGTGCGTCGGCTGGAGGCTGGCGCCGAGTGGAGGCTGAGACCCAGCACTCTGACGGGAACACTGCAGGGGTAACCAGGGTGCCTTCTCTGGTTTTTTGGTGGTGGGGGGTTGTTTATGTGTTTATTTGAAAGGCACAGTGGTGGGGGGGAGGTGGGGGAGAGAGAGAGAGATGTATCTTCCATCCTCTGGTTCACTCCACAAGTGGTCACAGTAGCCAGGGCTGGGCTGGGCGAGTCTCTGACGGGGCGGCAGGGACCCAGATGCTCGAGCTGCCTCCCAGGTGCGTTGGCGGGAAGGTGGACTTGGCACGAGGCCTGGGTTCAAAGCAGCACGCGGATGGGCGACGCGGGGGTGTGCAGCTCTGGGAGTGCGTTTGCGGCTCAGGACATCCGTCCTCCGTGTCAGCTCCGAGACCCTGTGTGGCCTCTTCCTGGAGGTTTCTGTCCCTTCAGAGATGAATGTCCTGAGTGTTTTAATTTCTGTGACTTTTCTGTGTGAGGTTTTGTTTTGCTTTAAGCACTAAGCACGCAGGCCGAGCCTGCAGGGACAGACAGGCGGAGTCTCCGGAGAGACCGCGGGGGTCTGCGGCCCCGCTCCGCCCCGCCGGGGGTGCCCAGGGCTGCTCAGCCCTCACCGACGCGGCTGCGCTCCTTTCTGGGCCGTCTTCTCGTCTTCTGCGCTCTGCGGATGTTCTTTTCTTTCTTTTTCTTTTTGTAATTTTAAATATCTATTTCTTTGAGAGGCAGAGAGAGAGGTCTTCCATCCGCTCGTTCACTCCCCAGTGGGCCGCAATGGCTGGAGCTGGGCCCATCCGAAGCCAGGAGCCAGGAGCTTCCTCCAGGTCTCCCACGTGGGTGCAGGGGCCCAAGCACTTGGGCATCCTCCACTGCCTTCTCAGGCCACAGCAGAGAGCTGGATCGGAAATGGAGCAGCCGGGTCTCAAACCGGCGCCCATGTGGGGTGCCGGCACTGCAGGCGGTGGCTTTACCTGCACGCCACACCGCTGGCCCCGGACGTTCTCATTTCTGTCGGGATTTTTAGTTTCCGGAATTCTCTGCGCTTTCCTCTTCCGAGCGTCCCCGGACCTGACGGTTTCTCGCTGCCCCGGAGCTGCCAGCGCGTGCGTTTCCGGTGCTCCCGCCCCCTCCTCTTCCCAGGTCCTCGCTTGCTTTCTGTCTCGGGGCTTTGATGGCCCAGATCCGAGTCTTGGTTGGCTGCTGGTCCTGCAGAGGGGAACGCTGAGGCTGGTCCGATGCGCCGTGCGCGTGGGCGTGCGCGTGGGCAGGGCTGCCTCTCCCTGGGGCAGCCTGCTAGGTTCTGTGGGGGACTCGGGCACTGCCATCCCAGGGTCACTGCCGCCGCTGGAGCGGACGCCTCCAGGCTCCCGCCAGTGTCCCTGGCGTGCCGCCGCTTCCTGCCGGCCTCGCCTCGCCACACACGGGATGTCATGCTGGCTGACTTGGGGGTCTGGACATGAACCTCCCAGCAGTCACTCAGATCCGCTGCAGGCCCCTGCAGACCCTGGTGCCTCCCACCCAGGGGCCCTGCGTCTGCTCGCTGCTGTCCCGGGCCTCCCTCCTGCCGCCTGCCCTGTGTCCTCCCAGGGCGCGGTGGCGCCAGCAGTGTGGAGTTTGCTCGGCTTCTGGCAGAAGGGGTGGGTGGGGCGGGGAGGGCAGGGGGAAGTGAGCGTGGAGGGGCACGGGCGGCGCGGCGACTGCAGGCCCCACGGCAGCCTGTGGATTCTGATTCTGCTATTTGATGTAAGTGTTTACTTTTCTGAATTAAGCTGTGTTATCTGGAAATATTTAATGGAAATTGCTTTTTCTTTTCAGGGCTTGTCAATGAGGCAGATTAGATTCAGGTTCGATGGGCAACCAATTAACGAAGCGGACACACCTGCGCAGGTATGCGCCCGTGGCTCTGGTCTGCATGGTGGGCGTCGCTGCCGTTTGGAGTACAGACTTGAAAGTCACTGCTTGGTCCTCTCATGGCATAGCTCACTTTTTTCTTATCAGGTTTCTAAACTTTAAAAAGTTGACGTTAAGTTTTCAACTGAAGCCCATTCTTTGCCAGACATAGTCCTTCTGTTTGGAGATGGCCTGACAGCTGGGCCCAGGGCGGTCAGCACAGGCGGCGCCCGGCACGCAGCCCCTGTGCAGAGCGGTCAGAGCCCGCCCTTCCCGCTGGTTGCTGGGACGCCTGGCGTCCGGTTTCACCCGTGCGTAGCCACGCGACCGCCTGCTTTCGCGTCTTGCTGACGTGTTGTGAGTGAGAACACGCGAACACGAGGGCCCTTCAGAGCTCTGGGAAGTGAGTTCTGAGACACCTGTGCGTGGAACTGGCCATCGCTTTTGCACCAGAATCAACTTTAAAGATTGATGTACTTACTTTGAAAAAGTTAGAGAGAAAGGAAGAGGCCGAGATCTTTCACCTGCTCGTTCATCTCCCAGGTGGCTACCGTGGCCGACGCTGGGTCAGGCCAAAGCCAAGAGCTTCTTCTGGGTCTCGCACGTGGGTGGCAGCGGCCGGAACACTTGGCATCTTCCAGTGCTTTCCCGGCACCTCAGCGAGAACTGGACGGGAGGTGGAGCTGCTGGGACATGCAGCGGCGCCCACGTGGGTGCCAGCATTACAGGCGGAGGGTTAACCTTCCCCGCCACAGCGCCAGGCTGCAATTCACTACTTCTTAGAAGATTTCTTTCATTTGAAAGAGTGATAGAGCTGAGACAGAGATATCGATGGATCTTCCATCTGCTGGTTGACTCTCCATATGGCCGCGATGGTCAGGGCTGGGCCAGGCCAAAGCCAGAGCCTGGAACTCCCTCCAGGTCTCCCACGTGAGTGCAGGGGCCCAAGCATTTGGCCCATCTGCTGCTGCCTTCCCAGGTGCATTAGCAGGGAGCGGATCGGTAGGCCCCAGGCTTAACCCGCAACATAAAGTTATCTTTTAACTCCATTTTCCCCTGAAGTTTCTGAAAACCCTCAAACATCTTACCCTCAGTCAGAAAGCTTTTTTATTTAAGAAAACATCTATGTGACTCGATACATCATGTTATAGGGTATCACATTGTAGTAAAAAAGAACTTTGGGCTTATAAGTAGAAGTTTTGTTGTTTTAAAATTTATTTATTTGAGAGAGAGAGAGGCAAAGATAGATCTTCTATCTGCTGGTTCACTTTCTAAATACCTACAACAGCTGGGGCTGGGCCAGTCCGACGCCGAGAGCCCAGTACTCCGTCTGGGTCTCCCGTGCGGACGGCAGGGGCCTAGCTGCTTGAGCCATCACCTGGCCTCACGGGGTGTGCTTTAATAGGGTGCTGGGATTGGAAATGCAGAAACCAGGCCTCAAACCCGGGCACTGCCTCATGTGGGCGTTCCAAGCAGTGTCTTTTTAAAAAAATTTTATTTATTTATTTGACATAGTTACAGACAGAGAGAAAGGTCTTCCTTCCGTTGGTTCACCCCACAAATGGCTGCTACAGCCGGTGCTGCACTGACCAGGAGCCAGGTGCTTCCTCCTGGTCTCCCATGGGGTGCAGGGCCCAAGCACTTGGGCCATCCTCCACTGCACTCCCTGGCCACAGCAGAGAGCTGGCCTGGAAGAGGGGCAACCAGGACAGAATCCGGCGCCCCGACCGGGACTAGAACCTGGGGTGCCGGCGCCGCAGGCGGAGGATTAGCCTAGCGAGCCACGGCGCCGGCCCCAAGCAGTGTCTTAACTGCTCAGCAGATGCCTGCCTCTAGGAGTTGTGAAGTTCAAGTGCAGCTCCTGTCACTTGTCAGTCGATAACCTTGGGGTCAGGAGCAGCTGGATCTCGAGTCTGTCTGTTCTGTCTGTAGAAGGGCCATCATACCCGATCTCCTGCCTGCCATGCTGTGAGCATCCATGGGGATGCCTTAAGTGAAAATACTGTTGCAAAGTGTATTCAGCATTTAATAAATACTGAACACTTGTTTGCAATAATCGTTTAATTTCGGGCCACTTGAAACCCTACACTGTTGAGATGGGCTGTGCCGCGCAGGGGCTCCCAGCTGTCATAGGCTGCTGGAACCCAGCAGGGCCTGAGCCAGGAGGGGCAGGCAGGAGCAGAGGCCCCGCGTCCCCGCGCAGTGCCGCTGCTTCCAGCCTCCTCTCCCTGTGTGACCCTGGAAGGAGCTCCCTTTGGTTCAGCGAACGAAGATCAGCATAGAAGTTTTGGGCCCAGGGGTCAGAAGAGAAGCCAGCAGGACGTGCTGGTGACCCCGTGCCCTGGCCTCTCGGGCGCCGAGGGGGGGCGGCGCCAGCCTGGGACCCTGTCCTCAGCACAGCCCTTGCCCCATGGCCGTTCTTGTTAGCGCTGGGCTCGCTCTGAGGTGCACGGCGCCCATGGGCCAGTCACGGAGCGTTCTCAGTGGGATCTGTGTGCGATTCCCAGGAAGAATTAGACGTTCTACTTTGTGTTTGAATGCCCCAGTGCTTAGCTTTGAGAATTTGGTGAACTCTGCAGCTCCGCCACGGCACCTCACCTTGCACGGGACAGAGGGGCGGGGCCTCGCAGTGGGGATGAGGTTCGGAGACACCAGGACAGGGAAAACTAACGGGCTTCTCTCTGTGTACCTGGCCCCGTGACTGACAGCTGGAGATGGACGACGAGGACACCATCGACGTGTTCCAGCAGCAGACGGGCGGCGTGACCAGCCGCTTGCCGGGGCGTGGCCTGTTTTCCATCCTTGCGTTTGCTGTTGAATAGTGAACCCGAGACCGTGCAGTCACAAAGGAGTCTGCAGAAACTCAAGGACATGCAGCGAAGTGACTTCCTCTCTGGCTCAAACTCTCTGCAGGGACGAATCCACGACTGAAATGGGGCCAATCAGAATTGTTATCTTTGTTTAGGTAAAATGAGTTTTTGGGGTTTTTCATTTGTATTTGTCCCCTCCTCTCTCCCCAGACCTGTGGCCCGAGTGTGGGTTCGCGAGGATGGGCCTTGGCTCCCCGTGCCAGGCTCGCCTGATCCTGCCCGTAACCCGCGGCTGGGGGGGTGCAGGACAGGCCCTCACTTACGCTTGTAGGCACGGGTTGTTGAAATGCTCCATACTGGACATTGAAGCCTGGTCACGTTTGGTAACGTGGAAGGGAAAATCTGGAACGCTTCTTAAAAAGTAAAAACATAAACAAGTCCTTTAGTAAAATGGCCCAAGCGCGCTCTGCCCTGCTGAGTGTGGCCCCTTGGCTCCAGGGCCCGGCAGCCCCGGCTCGCTCAGCACCTAGTGATTTGTACATGGGCAGAGCCTGGCACACCAAAAATTGGCTTTTTCCCTTTTATTAACATAGAAGAAAGTCATTACCACCTTTCTCCTTGTTAATAGTATTGTGGTCTCAGATTTCTCCTAGTGTTTGCTCTGATGAACAATTACGGTCTCTATATGGAACAGTAAGGTTAAGTATCGCTGACTTTCCGGTTTGTTATTGTGTGGAGCCACTTCCGAGGGAGGCGACCTCTGTAACCCATGGGAGAGGACCTCTGTGGGTCTGTGCTATGCTGCTTTCCAAACACGTACTGACTTTACGCATTGGTAGGGGGTTTCAGTTCTGTGAATGCATTCTGGGATGTGTACCAATTAAAATGTGCATAGTTCTGCCTGTTGTCCTCCTAGAAGGACCACTGCTGCCGGTGGCCGCCTCTGCCTTTCTATAGTCAGCCGCAGGAGTCCGCCTCTCTGGCTTGCTTGAAATCTTGCTGAAGGTGTTCTCATTTCCTGTTTCACTGTTTGGGTGCAGTGGGGTGTTTGTTGGCTCTGTTGTGTTTACTCGCCAATTTGTACATAACTGTTGTCCTTTCCTACTGTACACAGTAAATATAGTTTGGTATCCTGTCTCTTGGAGTGTATTACACAGTGCATCTGAAGGCTGGCCGCCCGTCCTGGCACGGCACAGTGACCCCGATTTGAAAGCTGCTCCCCGGGAAGTTAGTTTCCATGTGGCGTCCACGGGGGTGCAGGGTTGTTCCCGCCCAGGGGCATGCTCTCCCCCGGGAGCCCCCTCAGCCGACGGCACTGGCATCCCGTCCCGGGGGCTCTGGGTGGCAGACAAGCCTGGATGTTAATGGGGCATCACGTTGTATTCTCCTTTGCTCGTCTGCTTTGGGATGCAGTGAATGGATACCAGCCTGGCGCTGAGGAAGTCGGAATACCAGATGCGACAAAGCCGTGAGCGAGCACAAGCCGAAGGGTTCGGGGAGGCGGGGAAAGCGGGCTTGACTCGCTCACCCGCCAAGTCCGCGGAACACAGTGGACGCACAGCCTGCCGGCAGGGACGGCACCGCCACCTAGGAGTGCCACGGCCATCGTGTGATCAACTCGTATTGTGGGGGTTTTCACCACTTGAAGATGAAACTAATCCTGATACTGTTAGGTAGGAAGTCAGGATTTAGCCTGTGTGTGTGTGAGAGAGAGAGAGAGCGAGCGAGCATGAAGACAGCACCTGCTACGGAAGCCCCGAAGCCCAGCGTCCCCCACTCCAAAGTCCTGCCCGGGCCCTGGTGACCTCCCAGGGGGTCCCAGCCCTGTCCCCGGGGAAAGCTCCCAGAATTCTCTCTCCTCAGGACCAAAGGGGCTCCTGACCTGAGGACGCGGGGCACTAAACCCTTCCCAGACGCCCTAGGGGAGCCCCCTACTCTGTCAGGAGCCAGCGAATCTGGGAGGAATTTGCTGATTTTCACCCAACAAACCCTCCCGCCAGGACTCCCCACCCTTTGTCCTGGAGAAGGGGAGGGGTAAAGAGACGCCCTTAAAAACCCAGGGAGCCCCACCGCCGGCGCTCGGCCCTCTGCTCTGCGCTGACCGCCCGCCTGGCCTGCCCAGGCGTGTTCCCTCCACTCAGCCACGTGGCCTCGCTCCCCCAGTCCCAGCGGCTGGGCGCTCTCTGTCCCTTCCGTCCTGACCGGGCCCGTCCCCAGTGAAGCCTCATCACTCCGCTCTGTCTCACAACTGGATTTGCTGCCGGAAGACGAGAACCCACGGCCTCCGGTGACAAAGCGAGCTACAAACCGCATTTTTCTTTTTTTTTTTTATTTTCTGACAGGCAGAGTGGACAGTAAGAGAGAGAGACAGAGAAAGGTCTTCCTTTGCCGTTGGTTCACCCTCCAATGGCCGCTGCGGCCGGCGCACCGCGCTGATCCGATGGCAGGAGCCAGGAGCTTCTCCTGGTCTCCCATGGGGTGCAGGGCCCAAGCACTTGGGCCATCCTCCACTGCACTCCCGGGCCACAGCAGAGAGCTGGCCTGGAAGAGGGGCAACCGGGACAGAATCCGGCGCCCCGACCGGGACTAGAACCCGGTGTGCTGGCGCCGCAGGCGGAGTATTAGCCTAGTGAGCCGCGGCGCCGGCCCAACCCGCGATTTTCAAAACAGTGCCATCGGTGAGTAGCAAACGACACCTGGACGCCAGGGCTGGAGCGTGGCCGGCAGCCCCGAGGAGCTCCGGGTGTAGACCCGCGCAGGCGGGACGCCCAGGGCACAGCGAGGACGCCTGCGTCCCGCCGTGGAGGACGGACATCCCCACAGTCCTCTGCCGCCCTCGACCACGCCGACGGAGGCCGCGGCCGCCCGCGGGAGGAGTCCCTTCCGCGATGGAGGAGGCAGGCCGCGGTGGGCGAGTTCGGGGCCCAGCCACCCGACAGGGCGGCCAACGGGACCGCCCCTCAGGGAAGGCGGGCGCCGGGGCCGGCGGGACCGCCCCTCAGAGAAGGCGGGCGCCGGGGACCGCGGCCCGCACACACTGGGCGCAGGAAGGGAGGGCCGGAACTCGGGCTGCGGCCTCCGCCCTCCTCCCGGCCGAGCCCCGAGGCGCGGCCCCGCTCCCCGACGCCGGAACGCGCCGCCCACCGGTGCCGAGCCCCGCCCGGAAGACGCCCGGGCGCCCACACACCGGCTCAGCCCTGCTGCGACGCCGCGCATGCGCGCCCCGCCTCGCCCCGGAAGGGCTTGCGCGCCCACGGCGGCGACCCGGAAGAAGTCCCTCGCGAGGGGGCGGGAGGGACGAGCGCGGATGCGGCGAGGCCGCTGAGCCAGCTGTCGCCGGGCCATGGCGGGTACGGCGCTCAAGAGGCTGATGGCCGAGTACAAACGTGAGTCCGGGGCGGCGGGCTGCGGCCTGGGACCCGGGGGAGCCGGGGCCTCGCGCAGGAGCTCGGGACGGGGCGCCCGCGTGCGCGAGACCGAGGACGGAGCCCGGCGCGGTGGCCCTCGGCCGCGGGAGCGCCGAGGCGAGGGCCGGTCAGGCCGGGGCTTCCGGAGCTGGGCTGGCGCCGGCGCCTCTCTGGTCGGGAGCCCCCGACTAGGCGTGAGGTGCGGTGCGGGCCCCGCCACGTCCCGTCCGCCCGGCTCGCGGCGGGTGCCGCACAGAGCCCGCGCTCGCTGTCGGGAGGAACTTGTGCGTTGGGTAGAACAGCGAGTGTCGTAGAAGCAAGTGGTGGACACAGGTGCACTGGCGCTTCCGGGCCGGCGGCGGCTGTGGGAGGACCCGGGCGGGGCCTGCCCTGGGGCAGCCCGGGCGGGGCCGGGGGTCTGGTTCCGTTCTGGTTCCGTTGGCCCTAGTCTGGACGAGCAGGTGCTGACTTGCTCACGTATCCCGAAGGCAGCCCCCCTTGCGCCCGTGCCGCCCGACCCAGCCTTGCAGCGTGGAGTTCGGGCTTCCCGGCGGGACGCGCGCCGGCAGAGGTGTTCCCCGCTTGTTGTCCTTGCCAGAGCTCCGGCCCTGCTTCGGCCCGGTTGTCGGTTGCAGCCGTGAGCCCTAGAGCCGCTGGCCCGGAGCTGTGCTGTGTGTCCCTGCCTGAAACCCCGGGGTGGATGCGGAGGGCGGGGCTCCACGGATGCCTCCCCGGGACCCCGGGCCCCGTCACCAAACTAGTGGGAGTGGGGGCTTAGGGATACGATTAAGTTCCTGAGTCTAGAGGGAGGCGATTCTGCCCTGAACGGACCAAGGCGGGAGGAGGCTGCCTGCCCCGCGGCCCTGGGCCAACAGGCAGGAGCCTGGGGCCTCTGCTCCAGCCACGTGGCACTGCAGCCACCGTGCCAGCCGCTGAGTAAACTTGGGCGGCAGCCCGGCCAGCATCTTGATTCTGGCTTTGGGAAGCTAAACAGAACCGGCTGCCCTGCTCGGCCCAGACGTCCGACACGTGGGAACTGTGAGGTCATCAATGGGCATTGTTTCACCCGCCAAGTGGTCACTGTGTCGGCCGTGACACAAGATGAACACGCGGACGCAGTGTGCGGACGCTGAGCACGGAAGAGGCCTTGCCCCTGCGGCCTGGAGACGCCGTGAGGTTTCAGGCACTGGCCGGGCGTGTGGCTTGTGCTCAGCACGTCCCAGGAGAAGGCAGCCCCTGAACAGGGTGTGGGCAGGTCGGAGGGACGTTCTGGCCGGCTCGCTGCCTTTGGGAGTAATCGCAGGACGGAGACCAGTAGCTAGACTCTGCCCGGGCGCCTGCGCCTACAGCCAGTTGACCTCCAGGCAGAGTGATGAGCCCAGGTCTACGGGGTCAGAAGAGACAGGAGGCGGCCGCAGACGCCTCACTGCAGGCTTCTGGAGGCTTCGCGCATCCTCTGTCCAGGGCTCAGGCCCAGGGCTGCGTGATCAATGCTGCCAGCGCGGCCCTTGGCGCCCGCGTTCTGTCCTCTCCCGCTCTGGGGCCCAGAAGTCTCCAGTCAAGGTGCTGCCTCTGAGGGTTCTGGGGAGACTCCTTCCCTGTCTCTTCCGCTTCTTGTGGTTGCCCACAGTCCTCGGTGTTCTTGGCTCCTGGTGGCGGAACTCCGACCTCTGACCCCGCCTGTCAGGGGTGTGTGTACGCACGCGTGTGTGTGCGCGCACGCACGGTGGTGGTGTTGCCCTTATCAGGACATCAGTCGTTGGTGATCAGCGACTTCAAAGGCCGCATTTCCAAATAAGGTCACATTCACACATGCTGGGTACACAAGTTTTGGGGGGACGTAAAAACCCTGGTACAATATCTAGTGGGGCCCCAAAATTGTGGGTCTGAAACTGGACTCCTCCTGCTTTCTCATCTCGTTTGTCCGGTTGTTTGGGCTAAAAGCCCTCAGTGCCCTGATGCCTCACTGCACAGCCGCGTGTAACCCGGGGAGGGCCCCCCGCGCTCCCCCACTCCCCACCCCCACGCTGGCCCGGGCTCCTCTTCATCCTGAGGTCTGGGGCAGCTCTCGCTCCACGCACAGAGCCTGTTGCAGTGCGGGTCCAAGCAGGCCGCTCGCCCATTACCCGAGTCCTTACGCGGCCCCCCTGCACACTCCGTGTGCCCCTTCTCCTCCCTGGGCCTTCACCCCCGAGCCTGCCCTGCCGCCCTGGCTGGCCTTGCGGCTGCTGCCCCCTTTTAGTTTTTCAAATATTGCAGGTTGTGAAGTCTGTTATTTATGTGCAGGTGCGTGATAAGGTGTGTCCAGATTAGATAGCAAAGTGATCCTCTGTGTCTGAGCCTGGCTCAAGACCGAAGGGTCGCAGCAAGTGGGAAGTCCTTCCCTCGGCTGCCAGCACTGGCTCCCATCCTGGGTTTCGTCTGAATCCTTGTTACGGCTCTAAGTGACGTGTTTTGTCCAGCATGTGTTCTGTGAATCGCAGTTTGCTTAGCATTTTCTTTTTCATTTTTTTGGAAGATTTATTTATTTTGAAAGTTGGAATTAGAGTTGGGGTGTGTGTGTGTGGGGGGGAGAGATCTTCCATCCACTGTTTCACTTCCCAGATGGCTGCAGCTGCCAGCACTGGGCCAGGCTGAAGCCAGGAGCTTCATGTGGGTCTCCCACTGGGTGCAGGGGCCCAAGGACTTGCTCCATCTTCCTCTGCTTTCCCAGATGCATTACCAGGGAGCTGGATTGGAAGTGGAGCAGCCGGGACCTGAACTGGCACCCATGTGGGATGCTGGCATTGCGAGTGGCAGCTTTTCCCCCTACCGTTCAGTAGTATTCCATTAGTGATGGACATTTAGGGGCTTCCAGGGTCTGCTTTTTTTTTTTTTTTACTTGAAATGCAGAGAGAGCTTTGAGCCCCTGGTTTACTCCCCAAATGGCCACAACAGCTAGGGCTGGCCAGGCCAAAGCCAGGAGGTCTGTCTGGGTCTCCCACGTGGGCGACAGAGGCCCCAGTGCTTGCATTGTCCTGCCCCGCTTTCCCGGGAGCGTTAGCTGGATGGGAGCAGACAGAACAGGGACCGAGCCCAGTGCTGCTGTGCGGGAGGCCGACCCAGTGCTGGACGGGGACCGAGCCCAGTGCTGCTGTGCGGGAGGCCGACCCAGTGCTGGTGGGGACCGAGCCCAGTGCTGCTGTGCGGGAGGCTGACCAGTACTGGTGGGGACCGAGCCCAGTGTGTGCGGGAGGCCGACCCAGTGCTGGACGGGGACCGAGCCCAGTGTGTGCGGGAGGCCGACCCAGTGCTGGACGGGGACCGAGCCCAGTGCTGCTGTGCGGGAGGCCGACCAGTACTGGTGGGGACCGAGCCCAGTGCTGCTGTGCGGGAGGCTGACCCAGTACTGGTGGGGACCGAGCCCAGTGTGTACGGGAGGCCAACCCAGTGCTGGACGGGGACTGAGCCCAGTGCTGCTGTGCGGGAGGCCGACCCAGTGCTGGTGGGGACCGAGCCCAGTGCTGCTGTGCGGGAGGCCGACCCAGTATTGGTGGGGACCGAGCCCAGTGCTGCTGTGCGGGAGGCCGACCCAGTGCTGGACGGGGACCGAGCCCAGTGCTGCTGTGCGGGAGGCCGGCATCGCAGTGGGGCAGTGGGGGGCTTCCTGCTGCACCACAGCGCCGGCCGGGCTTCCCGGTTTGTTGACCTCCATTCTATAGAGTGTGTCTTGGTGCCAGTGTGCAGAGTGTGGGGGTGGTGTGGGGCCGGCTGATTCCGCGTGTGTTCCTGTGCACAGCGGCGAGAGCTGCCGCAGCCGTGCAGTGTTCACTTGCCAGTGTGCGGGGGGGACGTGGTGCTGTGGCTGTCAGTTCGTGTTTCCCTCATCTTGAATGGAGCTGAGAACCCTTCGGCGCGGGAGGGCCAGCGTGTGTTGCCTCTGCCTGCCTCTCTCACGAGTTCTCCGCAGGTTCTTTGTCTCACTGCCGTTAGTTCTGCATCTTTCTTTTCTCTGTGCTCTCCCTAAGCTGTGCTGTTCCGGTGTTAGATTATTGTCCCTGTTGGTGCTGTCTTTCAGCCTGTCAGAGCGCCTGGTTCCAGTCCCACACCACACTTCTCATCCAGCTTCCTGCCGATGCACAGCCGGGGAGGCCCAGGTGGTGACTCCAGCGCTTGGGCCCTTGCCCCCGACATGGGAGGCCCAGGTGGAGTTCAGAGCTCCTGGCATTGGTCTGGCCAGCCCTCGCTGTTACAGGCATTTGGGGATGAATCAGTGGATAGAAGATATTCTCTCTTCTTCCTCTCTCTCTCTCTCTGTTGCTCTTTCAAATAAATCTTTTCAAAGATCTAAGAAAAGTTTTTTAAAACTGTGCAACCTGATGAGCTTTGTTGTGTGTATACCGTGTGGCCTTCAGCACGGTCACTGTGAGTGGTCCCTGTCATCCCCAGGGGTCTGCCCTGTCCCTGTCCTCCCGTCCCGTCCCCCCCCGCTCTCCCCACCTGCCCCTGTCCTCCCATCCCACCTGCCCCTGTCCTCCTGTTCCCCTCTCTCCGCGTGGTCTTTCACATCCTGTGGATCGTCGTGCCCTGTTTGGGGCAGGCTTCTTTCACAGTTGTCTGTGTTGTGTGTCTCAGGGCAGGCGTCCCCTTTCCTGGGGATTTGTTCCGGGACCCCCAGCAGATGCTGAAACCATGGGAATGCTACGTGTTTTCCTGTGTATACAAACCTGTGGTACAGTAGGTCGGCTGTAACAGGCGCTCTGTGCCTGTGGTGTCTGCACGGCCACGCGGCAGGCGGTGAGCACAGTGGTGGCCCGGGTCCTGCGTGGGCTCCCAGTCTCCTGGTGCCTAGGGTCTGTTTATCTCTGCCTCACGTGGCCAGCCACACCACCTGGCCTTGGTCTCTGGCCTTGCCCTCCTCTGGGCGGGTGTGGGTTGTCCCCTTACGGTGGGCCTGCCTTTCCCTGTGGTGCTGAAGGCAGGCATCGTCTCGTATTCCTTTTCTGATGAAGTGCCAGTCCTCTGAACTTCTGTTTTTAAAAATTTATTTATTTGAAAAACATGGGGTGGCCTTATGGTGTAATGGGGTAGCTGCCACCTGCAACATTGGTTCAGATCTCGGCTGCTTCACGTCCAGTCCATGCCTGGAAGAGCAGCCTAAGAGCTTGGGCCCCGCACCCAGGTCGGAGACCTGAGAGGAGCTCCTGGCTCCTGGCTGCACCCCTGCTCAGGCCCAGCTGCGCAGTCATCTGGGGCGTGAACCGGCGGATGGAAGATGGATCTGCTTCTCTGTCTCTCTCTGTCTTTCAAATAAATAAAATCTTGAAAAGAGTGACAGAGAGAGACATTCCATCCACTGCTTCACTTCCCAAATGGCTGCAGCAGCCAGGTAGGGGCCAGGCTTAAGCTGGGAGCCGGGAGCTCCATCTTGCTTTCTCACACGGGTGCAGGGGCCCAGACACTTGGGCCATCTTCTGCTGCTTTCCCGGCGCATTAGCAGGAGACTGGATTGGAAGCAGAGCTGCCGGACTCGAAGGGTTGCTCCCATGGACCCGCGATATCAGTGTCACAAATGGCGGCCTAACTGCTGAGCCACAGTGCTGGCTCCCTCTGAACGCTTTTTTTTTTTTTTTTAATTTGAAAGAATTTCAGAGAGAGATCTTCCACCTGCCGGTTCACTCTCCAGATGGCTGCAACAGTTGGGCTGGGCCAGGCCGAAGCCAGGAGCCTGGGACTGCTTCTGGGTCCCCACGTGGGTGCAGGGTTAGCATGGCTCTGGGGCTGCCCTCCGTTGCTTTCGTAGGCACACCAGCAGAGAGTGGAATCAGCAGTGAGCAGCTGGGAATCCAGCCAGCACCCACAGGGGACGCTGGTGCCCAGGGGCAGCCTAACCTGCGCACAGCACTGGCCCCTCTGGGCGCTTGCTCAGTGAGCGTGGAGAGTTGAGTCTGCTCCTGTGCCTCTGTAGCCCTCGGACCAGAACTCCTGTGGTTGGACTGTTAAGTGTCTGAGTAGTGCCTTTTAAAGATCATAAGGTGGGGCTGCCCTGTGGCGCAGAGGGTTAAAGCTCCGGCCTGCAGCACCAGCGTCCCATATGGGCGCCGATCCGAGTCCTGGCTGTTCTGATCCAGCTCTCTGCTAATGGACCTGAGAAAGCAGCAGCAGATGACCCACGAGCTTGGGTCCCTGCGCCTTGGGAGACCTGGAAGAAGCCTCTGGCTCCTGGCTTCAGCCCAGCCTGTCACTTGGGGAGTGAACCAGCAGATGGAAGATCTCTCTCTGTCTCTACCTATCTCTGTAACTTTGCCTTTCAGATACATGAGATACATCTTAAAAAGATTATAAGTTTTTCTTGTTGTTGTTTCTGTGGGGTACAATTTGGTTTTAAATTTTTTAGTATTTCTGTTTTTTTTTTTTTCTTAAAAAAGATTTATTTATTTGAAAGACAGAGTTAGAGAAGGAGAGAGACAGAGGCAGGGACACAGACATTTTCCATCTTCTGGTTCACTCCCCAAATGGCTGTACCAGGCCGCCTGGGCCAAGCTGGAGCCGGGAGCCTGGAGCTCCGTCCGGGCCCCCACGTGGATGGCAGAGCCCAGATGCTTGCTCCTGGATGCCTTGGCAGGGAGCAGCTGGGAGCTGAGCCAACGCCGTGTGGGCGCCAGCACCACAGGCTGGGGATTAGCCTGCTGTGCCCCAACACCAGCCCCCATAGTTCAGGTTTGAAAGGTTTTTATTTGAATTTTTTCCCTTTATTTCAAAGAGAGAGATTTGCTGTCTGCTTGTTTACGCCACAAATGCCTGCAACTGCCGGGCTGGGCAGGGCTGGGCCGGGCTGGAGAACCTCAAACTCGATCCGTGTGTCCCACGGGGGACTTGGCCGCCGTCTGGTGTCCCCCAGGGTGCACGTTAGCAGGGAGCCGGGTCAGTGGAGCAGCTGGGGCTGCCCCAGGCGCTGCAGCGAGGGTGTGGGCTTCCAGAGGGCAGTTGAGCCGCTGGGCCGAGTTCCGCTTCCCTGACTCAGTATCTCGTGCTTCTCTGCTCTCTCAGAAGTCGTAAGATTTCTTCTAGATATTTCTAGGGTTCTTCAAGTCGCCTCTCTGGCCCACCTGAAGTGATTTTTGCATGTCTGAGATAAAGGGCAGGGTCATTTGCAAACGGCCATGCAGCTGGTAGTGGTAGCGTGTAGACATGTATTGCCTCAAGGCCTGCAGCTGGGAGTCCGAGAGCCCTCCCCTGCACCGCTGTGTCCCCACCCAGCCTCACGTCTCCTCTCCCACTGCAGAGGCCTCCCCTTACCTCTCGGACGACCTTGCTTACACTCCTTCCGCCGTCTTCATCCGACTTGCCCTGCGCTCACTCTTCTAGCATCTGGGTGTCTGGCTGTGGCGGTCTCCCCTGGGCCGTGTGGCCCCTCTTGATAGATATTCGCATGGCTTCCAGTTTTTGCTGGCATAAAACCCCCTGGAATGAGGAGCATTATGCATGTATCTTTTCTTATTAAAATTGTTTATTTGAAAGGCAGATTCAGAGAGATCTTCTACCCACTGTTTCACTTCCTGAATCCCCGCAACTGCCAGGCTGGGCCAGGCCTGAAGCCAGGAGACCGTCTCCCGTGTAGGTGGGTGCAGCAGCCAGGAGACCGGAACACAGTACCAGTACCGTCTCCCGTGTAGGTGGGTGCAGCAACCTGAGCCCTTGAGCCCTCACTGCCTCCAGACAGTCCTCGTGTGTCCAAACCCGGAGTCCAGCGCCTTTCCCTGTTCCCACGGTGCATCTGTGGGATAGCTTTCCAGAAGTGGGGCTGTGGGTCAAAGGTTAAATTTTTCTTTCATTTTACATGGTGACTAGTTTTTAAAGCCACGGTTTTAAGAAAAATAAGTTTTTAACAAATGAGTGTTCTCAAGGGGTCATTGAAAACGAATGGCAGGTGGTCTTCGGAGACTTCTGATGTTAAGATTTCTTTCTAAACTTTTTCCCCCAATAAATGTGTGTGCGTGTGTGTGCGCGTGCGTGTGTGCGCGCGTGCCCACGCCTGCCTGTGCCCATGACACTCTAGAAGCTGTGTGTGTGCACGTGCCTACACGTGCAGACCACAAGGGGGAGAAGTGTGCTGGTGGCTCGTGGGCTGCAGTTCCCTAATGGCCAGCAGAGGCCGCTGTTGGATAGGGCTACAGGTGGGAAGGCTGTGGAGCCTGTGGGTAGGAGAGCAGGTCAGGGAGGCGTCACGTGGGGGAACCCCAGTGGAAGAGTGGTCCTGCCTAGGGCACACCTGGCAGGCTGCGCCCCTCCCCCACTGCTGTGGCAGTTTACTGCGTCTTACCTTACTTTGTTCTTTTTCTTTAATTAGGTAATTTGTGGATAAATTGCAACAATTTACACATCTTCATTTTTCATTTTGACTTCTTGACTCAGTGCAGGCCTCTTCCCACGTCTGGGGAGCAGAGGAGGCTGCTTTTAGACAGAAAGGGCAGAAGCAGCGGAAGGGTCCTTTGGAGTTAGCGCCTGGTGGGGCGGGGACAGGGGACGGAGCCCTGGGGAAGTGCGCAGTTCAGGTCGCCTCTGGGTGTGAGGCCTGGAGCAGAGCGGGTGGGCTCTCACCCCGTGGAAGCGGCCTGTCGGGAGATTGGAGCTCTCCCGACTTGGCAGAAGGGCCTCGTGAGCTCCGTCTGAGCTCCGTGCCGGGAGCCCGCGTGTGAGTGGCTCCAGCTTGGGTTGTAGTGGTCAGTTCAGAGGCCCTGTCTGCAGCAGCGGCCTCCTGGAACTTTGATTTCATCGTGGGAACTAGCCGAGGTTTCATATGATTGAGCGTGAACGGCGGCTGTTCCTGCTGCACGGCCTGCGCACCAGACACAGAGAGGTTGCTGGGCCTGGTGTTTACCCCTCCTCTGAGTCCTCCCTCCTTGAAATGCGTGGTTCAGTGGACTTGGGGTCAGCGCCACTGCTCACCCTGCTTCTCCGGCCCCCACCTGAGCCCCGCGCTGTCGCTTCCTCCTCCGCTCCTCCACGTCTGCTCACCCGTGCTTCCTTGGAGCAGGTCTCAGTAGTTCCAGCATCGGGGGCGTTCAGGGCGCAGTGGTTTTCCTGGGTCGGCCTTGTTTATGGCGGGGTGTTGAGCTCGGTGTTCCCTAGTCCTTGCAAAAGCAGGCAGTGGCACCCTGGGAAGTGGCGCTCCGGAGGGCTCCGTCCACTCCTGTAGGTGCCCTGTGTCTGTGTGCACGCCCCCAGATGCACAACGCCAGTGGCCGTCTTTGCTTCCAGCATCACTCCCTGCCTCCCGCCTGCCCATCGACCCTTCTCGCCTGCTTGTGAAGCAGGTGGCCGTGAGCGGGGCTCCTTCAGGACCAGTGCTTCTGGCCTGCCGACTTCGTGCCTCGTTCTGTGTGCGTCTTGACCTCCTGTACTGTCCTCTGGGAGTTGATTTTGTGTTCCAGAAAGCAACTGAAATTGTTGGGTCGGCTTTATTGAGACAGGCCTGCACATAATAAAAGTGCGGCTCTCAGATGCTGTCTGAGCTGTGACGGGTGCCTGTTGTTCAGCTGCCGGCGCTGCAGCCACAGGAGCCCTGGTGCCCTGCCGCCGGCCCTCCCGTCCCCCTAGGGGCTTCTGGCAGCGTTGCACTTCCTGTTGGGAGTTTTACCTTTTCTAGAGTTTCGTGTGAATAGACTCAAGTCACGTGACCATTTGTGCCACACTTCTTTCTCTCAGCGCCATGCTGTTCAGGGCAGCGTGTGGCTGTGTGTGTCCGCGGTCTGTTTTCACTGCGCGGTGTAAGCAGGTCTCGCCTCTGCACCGGGTGGTGGGCAGAGCCTGGCTCCAGTCTGCAGCAGCCTCTGGTCTAGAGCCACTGGGGGTCTGGGCACCTGCGGAACGTGGTCTGTGGGTCTCGCACTGCGGCGAGGTGGTGCAGCCGATGGCCAGCGTGCAGAATGGGATAGATCAGGTCACGTGACGCTTTTGCAGCTCACCGTGGCTCAGCGCTCTAGCTGGTCACTCTCAGAGAGGTTTGTGCCAACTTTTAAAGGGGCGGGAAAGACTGTTCAGTGGAAAATCAGGTGCCAGATTTATGAGGGTTAGCCAGAGTAACCAGCCGTGAGGGGTGCTCTGCAGAGATGGGGTCCCTGTTGCTTTCCACTCACAAATGAGAAGATGCACAATTCTGTGGCTGTGAGGAACCCTGAGTGGACGAGGCTTTTGCTTTGGGCAGGCAGGTCCGCTCGTTGAGTGTGTGCTCTGTGATTGACCAGCTGATATAACTGGTACCGCTGTTTTGTTAAAGTGACGCAACTTTCATTCTGTTTGGTGATGGTTTTGCTTTTTAATTTTGTAGAATTAACGCTGAATCCCCCAGAAGGAATTGTGGCAGGTAAGACACTAACATTTACTTCTTTGTAACTTTTAATTGCCAAAGTTGCTTTCGAACTTGAAATGTTTTGGGATTTTTTTCTTGCCCCGCAGGTCCCATGAACGAGGAGAATTTTTTTGAGTGGGAGGCGCTGATCATGTAAGTTACTCCCGTGTTGCTGGTGTCCAGCGCTGAGGCTGTCCAGAAGCACCTGCTGGGAAAGGCCACGTGGACACGGACGCGCTGTGCTCTCCCGTGTCCGTGGTGTGGGCAGAAGCAGCCGCAGCAAGAGGTCCCCAGGGAGTGGCAGTGAAAGTTGTGTTTGTAGGATTTTAAAATAATTTTTAACGTCGTATTGTCATGGTGGGTTAGCCTTCAGCCGGGGTGACTCGGCCTTCCAGAAGCCCTGAAGCTCTGAGGCCTGGGTAGAAGGGGTCGGGGCGACTGCACAGGGCCCGCCAGCTGCTGGGACCTCTTCCTTCACCTCCTGCCCTCACCACTCACCCCTGTGAGCGCCCCTCCTATTCCTGTGCCCTGGAGCTGCCCTGGCCTGAAGCCCCATCCAGACCTCCCGCTGCTGCCTGGCTCACAGCCCTGCTGCTGGCAAGAGGGTCGAACAGTCCTGTGATCTCTGCCTTCTTTGTTCCTTGGCTAGCTGGGGGTGGGAGGGCCCTTCCCGGGCTGACTTTTCACAGCAGGGTCAGGGAGACGAGGGAGCTGAGCGCGTGAGCAGTGCGGCTTTCTCCTTAGTGAGCTGGATGATCCTGTGCTGGGTGTTGCCGCGTTGAGAAGTGCTGTGGTGAGCGGGGCGGGACGGGGCAGAGGCTCTGCTGGGCCAAGCGTGAACCCGCTCAGGGACAGAATCCTCCCCTTCATCAAGCGTTCGGCATTTGCCTGTCACTTGTATCATGTCACTTCTTCATGACGTCTGGAAAACAAGCTGTTACCAAATGTTGTCTGGGAGGTTAGATAACACATGAAAATTGTTTTGAAAAATGAGATTTTTTGATTAGCAAAAAGTTTTTTAAAAGATTATCTATAAACACTGTCTAGACAGAGTGCAGCCTGCCTCACAGTCCCTGGTCATTTCTAGCATTGCTGATTGTTTGAGCTTAGGGCACATATTTTTCCTATGTCTGAAAGTTCTAGAACATGTGTGTATGAGATGTGGCACCATCAGGACCCCCATCCTCTGTCCATTTGGGCCACATTCCAACCTGTAGCAGATGCCTGAGCCTACAGACGGCACCAGACTCTGTGCAGGAGACTTTGGAGTTTGTAGAAGATGCACACGTTTCCTGTACCCGTGATGTAAGGGTGCTGCACAAAGTTCATGGAAAATGAAGTTAATAGATGTTTATCTGGTGCAAAAATTGTAAAATCCATACATACTAGGAGTTTCCAAAAATCAATGCAAAATATGTACTATGGAAAACTGCATGGATTTCAAAAGTTTTTTGCATCAAAGTAATCATTTAATTCCATTTTCCAGGAACTTTTTGAAGTCCTCTTGCAGAATTTGATTTATAGGCCCTTTGCAAGGTAAACAGTATTTAATAATAAAATGGAGCAGTAGTAACAAAATGTGGCAATAAGTGTTACTGAATCATTTATTTCTGGAATTTTCCATGGATATTGTCAGACTGCGGTGCACTGTGGGTACCCGGAACTCCAGTGCTGTGTCTTTCACCCCAAGGCGGTCAGCGGCGCCTCAGCCTGTGCTGTTGTGCAGCTAGTGGACGACAGCAGTGTCCTGCATGGTTCATGACCTGCTTTTCTGGTCTGCTGTGTCCTGTGCCACCACAGAGACACCTGCCATCACTCCCACGCCACCTGGACAGCACCTGCTGGTGGGCCAGGGCACACCCGCAGGAGATGTGTCAAGAGCTCATTAAGGGAACAGTTGAGCCCTGTGGTTGGTTTTTGAAACTTGTTCATTGTTAAAAATCTGTTAGTGTTAACTATTACTGATTTTAGATAAACAGCATAAAACTAAACCAATATTTTGAAAGCCTGTCTTAAAAAGTATCAGAGCTATTTTTGGGTAGAGCACTTTGTGTTTGAATGACGCTTTTACATTAACGTGGAATTCCCCGCTTCACGATCTGCTGAGTGTGTGGGTTTTGGTTCTGTTCCAGACCCTTCACAAACAAGAGGCCGTTTACAAATGTACTCAAAGCATCTACCAGGGACTTAACTGTCCTCCTGCGGGTTTGTCTCGCCCTGCTGTCTTGGCAGACAGCCGCCCGAGGTCTCACTCCCCAGTGGGGCTTTCTTCTCTTCTGGTTCTCCCTCGGCAGCTTCCGGGGCCGCCTCTGCCGCGGTGTTTCTGAGCGTGGTCGCTCCGGGAGGCCACGGCTGCCACGGTGCACCTCCAGGGCCGCCTCATGCGGCGACAGCGTCTTCAGATAAGCAGGCGACAGGAGCTGAGCTCCTTTGATGCTGGGACCTTGACTGCAGAGGGGAGGGGTCTCGTAGGTGAGCCCAGGCTTCTGCCCAGGGGGCATGGCCCCGCTGGGTAATGGGGCAGATTGTTGAGCCAGAGAGGGACCCAGAGGAGGAAAACACCGGGCTGGAGCGAGCGGTTCCACGGGGTACGCGGGGCTGGCCGCTGTGGCTCTGCGGTGCTGTTGCTGTGTGGCCCCTGGCCTTGGCCTCTCTGAATTCCTCTTTTTTTTTTTTTTATTTCATCACTATGAAGAGGCATAGCCTCCTTTAGCACATGGCCTTGGGTCCCAGGCAGCCAGAGCATATGAGGCTGGTGTGACCCCTTCACCACAGCACTGGGTCAGAATGGGTGCTGCACCTGCCATGCGGGACAGCTTGGGGGAGGTGTGCACGCCCTGGGACTCTGCTCTCCCATTCTGTCAGTGTTTTAGAAGCAGCTGGCATGGCGGTCCCCTGCTTGGTCGGCGGCCTGGTTGCTGTCACCTCTCTAGACGAGTGGCTCTCGGGGCTGTGGTCGCGTAAGAAGCGCCTTCCCTTTGCTGAGGGTCGGGGACCTGGGCTGAGCACACCTCCGAGGTTACTGTCAGTGTGTTGGGGCCCAGATGAGGAAGGAGCTTGCCCACGTTTCCAGCTGTGAGCACTGTGAGCTCACAGGTCCCCAGCGGGCACGTTCCCAGCAGGGCGCCCTCCCTGGGGTGCAGCCGTCGTGATCTTGGGAGCCATTTTGGGTCAGGATTCCTCATGTGCTGGGGATCTCTCAGTACGCCTCCTGGAGGTGTGTGTCCTGTGGGATAAACTTGAGACCCCCAGTAGATGGCTCCAGCTGTCCGGGGAGTCTCTGACCCTGCCTGAGCAGTGGCTTCTGGGAAGTGCTACAGAGATCCTTGGGGGAATCACAAAACATAAACCTGGCTGTCCAGCATCACCCATGTAGCACCCATACAGTGGACAGCCACATGGCACGGCAAGACCAGGCAGGGCCTGCCTGCTGTCGCGGAGAGTGGTGTCCGCTGTCAGTGGACACTGCGGAGTGTGGAAGAACACGTTGAGACCAGTGCTTTCCACCGGGCGAGATTTTGCTCCCCCGTGACAATACCTGGAGTCATGGCTCTCGCCGCGTTGGGGGCTGTGCTCCAGGCCTCGGTCAGTAAGCTGCCCGCAGGCACACCCGGCCCCGACGGACGAGGGTCTGGCCGCGAGCGTCAGTGCTGCTGGGGCTGAGGGGCCCTGTGCAGTGCGGTCCCACGGCTACGCCTTTCGCAGCTGTATTGAGATACAGTTCACGTCGTGTACTTTGGCCGGTCTGAGGTGACCAAGTCATAGTTTTGGGAAGCTTGTGGAGTTGTGAGGTCATCAGCACAGTGGAGTGTTGGGCCATTTCCACCAGAGTCCTCATGCCTGTCCGTCCTCTGCCCGCGGCGCTGCCTTCTGGGTGTGGAGTTGCCTTTTCCAGTGTCTGAACTCTGGGGTCTGGCGTCTTCCAGCGCCCTGTGCGTGTGCTTGTCTGTATTAACGTGCCTCAGCGCATGTCAGCGTGGCTTAGTGTGTCCCAGCATGCTTCAGTACGTGTCAGTGTGTGTCTCTCAGTGTCTCAGCGTGTGTCTGTGTGTGTCAGCTTATCTCAGTGTGTGTCCGTGTGCCTCAGCTTATCTCAGTGTGTGTCCGTGTGCCTCAGCTTAGCTCAGTGTGGCTTAGTGTGTCCCAGCATGCTTTAGCATTCTCTCTGTGTCTTCAGCATGTGTCCGTGTGTGTAGCATCTCAGCGTGTGTCAGTGTCTCAGCATGTGTGTCTCAATGTGTTAGTGTGTCTCGGTGTGTGTCAGTGTGTGTCCCTCAGTGTCTCAGCGTGTGTCCATGTGTCAGCATGTGTCACATGTGTTAGTGGGTCTCAGCGTGTGTCAGTGTCTCAGCATGTGTCTGTGTCTCAGCATGTGTCACGTGTGTTAGTGGGTCTCGGTGTGTGTCAGTGTGTCCCTCAGTGTCTCGGCATGTGTCTATGTGTCTCAGCATGTGTCACGTGTGTTAGTGTGTCTCAGTGTGTGTCAGCGTCTCAGCGTGTGTCCGTGTGTCTCAGCATGTGTCACACGTGTTAGTGGGTCTCTCGGTGTGTGTCCCTCAGTGTCTCAGCGTGTGTCCGTGTGTCCAAGCGTGTGTCACATGTGTTAGTGGGTCTCGGTGTGTGTCAGTGTGTGTCCCTCAGTGTCTCAGTGTGTGTCCGTGTGTCTCAGCATGTGTGAGCATGTGTCACATGTGTTAGTGGGTTTCGGTGTGTGTCAGTGTGTGTCCCTCAGTGTCTCAGCGTGTGCATGTCTCAGCATGTGTCAGTGTGTGTCACGTGTGTTAGTGTGTCTTGGTGTGTGTCCATGTCTCAGTGTGTGTGCGCGTGTCTCAGCATGTGTCAGTGTGTGTCACGTGTGTTAGTGGGTCTCTCGGTGTGTGTCCCTCAGTGTCTCAGCATGTGTCAGCTTGTAGTCATGTGTGTTAGTGGGTCTCTCGGCATGTGTCCCTCAGTGTCTCAGCGTGTGTCCGCATGTGTCAGCATGTGTTACATGTGTTAGTGGTCTCAGCGTGTGTCCGTGTGTGTCAGCGTGTGTGATCGTGTGTCACATGTGTTAGTGGGTCTCTGTGTGTCAGTGTGTGTCCCTCAGTGTCTCAGCGTGTGTCCGTGTGTGTCAGCGTGTGTCACGTGTTAGTGGGTCTCGGTGTGTGTCAGGTCTCAGCGTGTCTTGGCCTCTGTCAGCAGTTCTGCCGTTGGCTGTAGCGTGGACTTGCCACCTGGCGTGTCCACGCAGCAGTGGTGGACGTCCAGGTTCCTGCCGTGAAGGGTGCGCACAGTGTGTGGGACCTCCGTCTCCACGGCTGTCTGGCAGGCAGCTGGTTGTGGAGCAGCTCGTTTCCCGTCTGTGTCCTCCCAGCACTTCCTTGCGCCGACACAGAGCTACGAGGGTGTTCTTTTGGAGGTTTCGCAGTGTCTGGCCCTTGTGTTGAGGCCTTTGATCCATCTGACGTAGTCTCCGTCTGTGGAATTGGGCCGGGCTCTGCCTGGATTCTCTGCCTGTGGGGGCCCAGCTGTCTGAGGGCCGTTGTTGGAAGACGGCCCTTTTCCCATCGAATCATCTGGGCATTTTGCTCAAAAACCGCTTGGCCGTAAGTGCAAGGGTTTCGTGTTGGACTCTAAGTCCTGTCCTTGGGCCAGCACCACACCGTCTGAACATTGGTAGTTTTGTGATAAGTTTTATTTTGTTTTTGTTTTTTTCAAAGATTTATTTATTTATTTATTTGAAAGTCGGAGTTACACAGAGAGAGAAAGAGAGGCAGAGAGAGGTCTCCCATCCGCTGGTTCACTCCCCAATTGGCCGCAATGGTCGGAG